>NW_027555736.1:5438551-5731051 GCF_003287225.1 Phascolarctos cinereus
GGCCTCCTGACTCCTGTTTCACTGTGCTTGGCTCTGCGCATGGCGCCTTTCTTTCCTCCACCAGGCCATCTCTTTCCACTGGAGTCATGACAAAGGGAAAAATGGAACCCCGTATCCAGTCTATCATGCCCTTCCCTACACAAGCAAAAAACAACCCATGAAACTGTTCATTAAGACGTAAAAATTTCTGTAAAATTAAATTAGCCAACCATGGTGTTTTATAAATCATATTATGGCAAACTCCCATATGTTGGTGGCTGTAGAATGAATAAGCCCCTGTAATAAATGCCTGTAGACAGGTAGGGATCCAGGCTAAGCCATGGTCAGACAGCCCTGGAGGAACCCAGGCCTGCAAAGAGGCCCAATGATCCGCCACCCTCCTAAGGAAAGAGGGGCCCTTTCTGTTGCCAGCAGCCTGCCGCTCGGCAAAGGCCAGCCTGCCGAGTAAAAGCCACTTTCACGGGCAGGAGAAAGGCGCCACCAATGGTCTAATTTGGGGACCTGTTTCTGCTGATGAAGATGGATCTGCGAAAGGGGATGGCTTCTCAGAGGCAGAAGGCTATTTGCAATTTTCCCGACTGCAGGCTGGGTGTCTTCCCTATATCCACAGCTAGGCTAGAAGGCAATCCCATCATTGCCCCTGAAATAGATGACGTCATGATCAGGCTCCTCTGGGAAATGGAGGGTGGAGGACGATTTTTTTTTGGTTCTGCCTTTGAGACAACCATCGAGTGCTCCCGAAAACCCCCTCCCCAGCTCCCCAACACACCACACACACACACACACTCACACACACACACACACACACACACACACACACACACACACACACACACGCACACACACGCACACACACACACATACACCCTACCACACATACCTCACCACACACACATTCACACACACCCACACTCACACACACACACTCACACACACCCACCACACACACACACACACACACACACTACACCCTACCACACACACACCACACGCACACCACACACACACGCACGCACACACCCCCCACACCACACACACACACTCACACACACACACACACACTACTTTCTATTCAGCAGAAGCAGCCTGCCTGTAGAAATAATTCAATCCAGGATGTTACCCAGGAACCAGGGCAGTACTTGACTTTAAACACTATTAGCAACCTATAGCACTGAAGACAATCTGGAAAACATCTCTTGTGCTTTAAGGTAAATGAAAAACTTCATCCTTATTACTTAGGATTGACAATGACCAAGAAGCCATTGGTGGACAGAGTCTCTTTTCACAGGATGGGGCTTCCAAAGGGCTCTTGGACTGGGGTACAAACCCCTGCTCTGCAGCTTCCTCCCACAGCTGGGTGAGTGCAGCGGCTTCCCGCTGGGTAAAAAGAGCTACCGGCAGCATGTCTCTATGTCCCATGAACTCTTCCAGGTGGGCAGGAGCTGTGGACAAGGCAACACAGAAGTGGTCCGCCCACTGGAGAACCCTGGGTCGAGAAGGTCCATGCCTGGGCCTCCCTCGATGGAGCCAGAGCGACCTTGTAGGGCATGACTGCCCGCCTGGTGCTGGGTGCCCTGCTCATTCACCAGCATCCTTCTGGGCCACCTCATTCCGGCCCATCTCGCTGTCTTCTGACTCTTTCAGCAGCTGCTACCTGTGTGCTCTGACTGGGCCATGTCCTAACCTGTCTCTGCTTTTCTCTGGCCCCAGAGCTGGAAGCTGGGCTCGAAGGGAAGTGATTATCATCCATGCACGTGCCTGTTTGTCTGTCCGTCCATCCATCCATCCCTCTGTGAGCCCACCCATTCATTTTCCAACAAACCCTAATTGTTTACTATCCATCACATGTGAGAGAGGGCAGACAATGGGATCTTTTTTTGTCCTTGTCTTCCCAACAGTTAGTAAAATGCCTGGCACATAGTAGGTTCTTGATAAACCCTCACTGACTGATGGATTAATGGATAGAGGTTACTTGGCACTAAGGGAGATAAAGTATTTTAATAAAACATAAGGCATGGAGCTTTTCTGTCTTCCTTACACCCTCCAACATACCCCCACAAAGGCCAGAGCACAGAGAAAATAGGAGGTGATTGCTTAAGGTCTTATGTCTGATGCTGATGACCTGTGCGACCTGGGGATGCCACAGCACTTCCCCGGACCTTAGTTTCCCCATATGTGGGATGAGGGTGGGGTTGGCCGTGTGAGTTTCCATCCAGGAGCTGATACTCCTTGTCTGTAAGGGGGTGGTGGACGGAGGGCTCCAGGCCAACTCAAAACCTCTGGTACTACAGGAACTTGAGAAACAGAGGAGGAAAACCTGGGCCTCGACACAAAAGGGAGAAATCAGCGGTGGGGAAAAAAGCTCCTCAAATCACTTTTCATAAACTAAGCTAAAGACAAGACCCTAAGTTTTATGATTCTCTTCTGTCCTAAAATAAAGCATTTCAGGACACAATGAGGGGGCACCAGAGGTCAAAGCGAAGCCAGCGGCGCCAGCCTCACTGAAAAAGCTGAGGAAATCCATGAGGCACAAGACACACACACACGCGCATACAGGCACCACACATACAGAGCACACACACAGAGACCATACACACATGCGTGTGCACACCATATGGACGCACACACATGTAAACAACGCACCTACAGTACAGATAGATGCAAGCAGGCACCATGCGTGCATATAAACACATGTACACAATACACATCACACACCCCATCCGCACAGAGGCATGCACACATACAAGAGAAGTATATCACACATGTATAGTACATGCCTAGATACAGCACACATACCCACAGATACATGTATACATGTGCCACACACACGTACACCACACACCATCCACACAGAGGCATGGACACATCACTCACATGCACACCACACACACACAGCATGCACACACCATACCCAAGCACACACATGCATGCACGCATGCCACACATATGTGGCACACACATACGCGTATATGGAAGGACACTGGTATATTTCTTGCTGTGAAATCTGCTACCACGGGCTCTGCCTCTGACAGGCAATGTGGCAGGTCTACTGGGCTCTGCTGGCTGGACGCCGCGGTCCCTCTGACAGCGCCCACCGCCTCCCCGGGGGTCTGAGTGCCAGCTCCAAAGCATTTGCTTTCTTTGAACCCTAACTCCCCCTGGATGTTTTACTCCCTAGAGGTTCCCTGGCACATGGAGATCATGGAGCTCGAAACCGCTGCGACTGAAAGTTCCGTTTCTTTTAATGTTTTAAACATCTGACTCCTCCAAAGTGCTGACTCCAGCTTTCCGCCTTGGATGGGCGGGCGGCTCTCTGGTAGGGGCTTGATGGCCAGGGCCAGACTTGGCGGCTTCCCTAGTGCCCCTCACACCCTGCACACACCCTGCTCAGGTTCACCTTCAGCCAGGGCCAGTCCTTACCAGGCCAGAGGACAAAAGTCACTACCCAGGCAATCAGCTCGCAGGAAGGGAAAGGGTTTCCATGCTGGCCACAAATTCTCTTTTCTTTGACTGTTTTATCCACGTAAATATAATATTAGAAACCACAAAACAGGCAGCCAGTTTATATCTAGGCAAGGGGTCATAAGACCTAAGCTACTTGAAATGATTTCCTCCAGTGCCTAAGTCATCTCAGAGGAAAACCATTACAGGCAACCTGGGCAACATGCATTAAACTCATTAACTGATTCATCGTATCACAAATCACAATGAAGGACCAAAAAATACCATGTTTTTCACCTTCAGTATGAAGAGAGGGCCTGTCATTTTAGTAAACAAGTCCATTTTGAGGGGAAACAAAAGTTGAACTGATCAGATTGTGACAGAATTTAGAGCGATGCACTGTAGGAGGTTCTGGGGACAGACTGGATACATAGGACGGGACTCCTCTGAAATCAGTCGGCCTGCAGGCATTTATGTGGTGCTCACCGTGGGCCAGGCACGTGCCATGCTCTGTGTGGGGAGACAGAGAACGGTAAAAATGGCCCTTGCCTTCAAGGGCTCGAGGAGGAGCTCCGGTAGGGATGGAAACGCAAACAGGGAGCTAGGGTAAAAATCCAGCTTGAAGTCCCCAAGCAACCATCTGATCAGCCACCACTAGGGAGCCTGCCAGGGCACGCGGTACTACTCGAAGGAATGAACCAGTCAAAAAGCATTTATTAGGCACTTACTGTGTGCCCAGCACCAGGGTCCCTGCCTTCAATGAGCTTACATTTGAAGAGGGGAGGACAGTGGGATTAGGAAAGGCTGATTTGGCAGAAGAGGAGGAGGACGAAAGCAGGCGAGGCTATGACCCAGGATGAGAGGGACAAGGGAGGTGGACCAGAGAGGGCTCCCAGGGGGGTTGGGAAGGAGGCGGCCTGAGGGCAGCAGCATGGCCTGTGGGTGGAAGACAACCAGCCTGCATCTCCCCCTTCTTCTTTCAGAAGAGGAAGGAAAGAAATACATTTTCATTTGTTTTCACAAGTCAAAGTCACTGAAACACGGCTGTTTGGAGCACACTGCCAACGCCGCTATGCCAGCCCACTCTGAATTCACTGTGGTGACTGCAGACCCTCCCGGGCTGGTTGAAACCTCCTCATGCAGTAAGAAGCCAGCCAGGCCAGCAGGCCCACCCAAAGAGATGTGGCCAGCTACCGCACCTTGGGCAGAGGCCTGCCAGGTGTCAGCAAGGCTCCACGCATTGACGACTCCCCCCATTTCAGTCTGTAGCTCACACGGGGATGGCTGCGTTCCCCACGACTAAGAGCCCAGGTGTCACTGTCTCCATATTGTAGGTAAGGAAATTGAGGGTTCTACATATAAAGGGCCTTGCCTGAGGTCACGTACACACACAACACACAAAATATACAACACACACTATAAACACAACCCACATGCAACTGATTCAGCCATTCTGGAAAGCCCTGTGGAACTGCACTCAGTTATTCCATGGTAGATTCCCTTCCACCCACTAGGCCTGTTCCCCTGTTGGGAGGGGAATCAGCATTCATACAGCACCCACTGCGTGCCAAGCACTGTGCTCACCAAGTATTCTACAACGACAAACTCATTTGATCCTCACAACAGCCCTATGCGGCGGCACGTGCTGTTATCGTCTCCACTTTACAGATGAGGAAATTGAGGCAAAGTGGGGTCACGTGAGCTTCCCAGGTCAGCGCAGATGTCCCCTCAGAGCTCAGCTCTTCCTGACTCCAGGCCCAAGGTAGGGCAGCACGGAGCACATGTACAGAGCCTGAGTGAAAGGGGATAGGATCGAACTGCAAGGAGATAACGAAATGAACAGGTTCAGAGGAAAGGCGAAGACTTTCATGAGCTGACGCAGAGCAGAGGGAGGAGAACCAGGAAAACCAATCAGACAAAGACGAACACACTGGGGAGAAAACCTGCTTTGTAAGCCTACACCACGCTGGTCCACTGGCCACTGAGCAGGGGGCCCCCAGGCCCGACAGTGCTGTGGAGGGGAGACACGCCTTGGACGTGGCAGATGAGGCCATCGTGCTGCTGGATGCCACACGTCTGGCCAGGGCTTTCTTTGTATTATTTTTATTATGCAGGGGGGTGGGCGAAGGCTGTGGGGTGGAGAGGTCATAAACCCTTGTAAAAATTTATAAAAATAAGAACAAAACACACACACACACACACACACACATACACATGTACCACAATCTCATTCAAGTAAAGCTGTGATTTGTCCTATTGATTGTTCTGGGTTTCTCCTTTATGGGAACAAGGGACCAGCGCAGTCCCTGGCCTATGCAGCAGATGAAGGACGGTGAGCCAAGCCTGCCCGGACAACTTCCGCGAGAGAAATGCCATAGCCCAGTGACTTGGGTTATGCGCTCTTTGAAAAACAAAGCTCAGCAAAACATCATAGGGACACATCAACTGGAACCTCACATCTCAGGCACAGCCTCCAGCCAAACTGGAGAACTGCTCTTGGTATTTATTAAGAGCCTGCTCTACTGAGGGCACTGTGTGAGGTCCTGGGTGTGTGCGTGAGGTCCCAGTGTACGACTGCATGTGTGTGTGAATGTGTGCACGTGTGTATGTGTGTGCACATGTGTATACATGCAAGTGTGTGAATGTATGTGCGTACATGTGCATGTGCACGCGCGCGCGCGCGTGCGTGCGTGGTGTGTGTGTGTGTGTGGGGTGATGTATCCTGAAGCCCAGGGAAGGCAGTGACAAGGCAAAGGACAACATGGCCTGGGAATATTCTCTTGGTTGGGAGGTGTCCAGGCTCCACGGACAAGAAGGCATGCTAGCAGAGCCCCGAAGAAAGCCATGGCCTGTCTGAAGCAGAAGAGGGTCACAGAGAGCATTCCAGGGTTTGGGGGGGGGAGGGGTGCATGTAGGGCGCACAGGTGGTAGGGACGTCAGGGAAACGCCAGGGAAACAGCTGGCCGAATGCACAAAGGGGACGATGTGAAAGCCGGCTCCGACGAGCCTGACTGAAGAGTCCTTGTTTCTCTTGTTACGGTGTCTGGTCAGCTTGATGGGGGAGCCGCGCTCCTCATGGAGCCAGTCGGAAACATGATCCCTCTCCATGCCTGCCAGCTTTACTAAGTTACACAAGCAAAGATCACCTTACGAGCAGGAAGAAGCCCGAACCTCAAAGCTCACGTGCTCCTGACAGCGGTCCAACGGCATCATCCCGGACCACCCGAGGGTGCCCTCCAGACTCTGCTCTGGTGGAGGGCCCTGTGCTTGCCGCACAGTCTCCTGCCTGACTCTCCATCCACACAGGAAACACCAAATGGATGAAGACTGCCCCCCATCCATCATAACTAAAGAAAGAAGAGAAGCCAACCACAGGATGCTAGCATTACGAGTCGTAAGGGTCTCTCCTCCTTGGAGGTCTTCTGACTTTCTTTGGCTCCCCAGTGCTTCCTAGAATGTCTGGTATGCAGACAGCTCACGAGAAGTGCTTGGTGGCTGACTGATGACTGCAAGCACAGGCTGGATGGCCACTGGCCAGGCACCTTACGGTGCGGACACATTTTGTGTAAGGGCCATAAGGCCACGCACCACACACTGCACCTGGAGACGGCTGGGTCTTTCCTTCTGGAAACCCTTGAGTGAATAGTCTTTTCTCCAGCATCCAGAGCACCCCATCTTCCCAGAGGTGAAGAAAATCAGCAACTTTATTACAAGAAGCTGTAAACAAACGGTTTGTCACAGAGCCCCAGGTTCCTTTTGTAAAGGCTTGTTAGTGATCACTCTTTCAGCAGGATCTGACAAACACTAGGAATCTTCAGATTAAAATATCAGTTAAAAAAAGCACAATTCAAACAAGCCCCATTTCTTGGGGATAGAGTGTCTCAAGTAAAGGGGCTGCCTTCACTTCTAACTCCAAAATTCCAGGCTTACCATTGGTAGAGTTCAGGCAGCACCGTGCTGGAGTCAAAGGACCTGGGTTCCAATTCTGCCTTTGCATTCACTACTTGTGTGACCTTGGGTGAATCCCTTAATTTCTTCAAGCTTTAGTTTCCTCCACAGTAAAATGTGAGTCATGGGTTAGTTAGCCCTTCCCATTCAAGATGATCCATAAATCCACCAGCCTGCTTCAAAATAACCTGATTCCCTCTTTGTTAGACATCCACTTGAATGCAGACCAGGTCAACAAGGAAGAGTGCTGCTGGAGCAAGCCGGGGATTTCTGGAATGTATTTGATGGCAGGTGTGCTCTGCGATGCAGGCTCTCTCTAATATTACTTATTTCATTTCTTTTCTTTTCTTTTCTTTTCTTTCCTTCTCCTTCCTTCCTTCCTTCCTTCCTTCCTTCCTTCCTTCCTTCCTTCCTTCCTTCCTTCCTTCCTTCCTTCCTTCCTTCCTTCCTTCTGCTATGCAATGGGGTTAAGTGACTTGCCCAGGGTCACACAGCTAATGTTATGTGTCTGAGGCCGGATTTGAACTCAGGTCCTCCTGAATCCAGGGCCAGTGCTCTATCCACTGTGCCACCTAGCTGCCCCTCTCCAATATTACTTACAGCTTCTTTGGGCATTCCTACTTAAATGAATAGCATGTCTATTTTTGAGCACTTTTATATACTAAAACTGTTCCTGGGATTGGAAAGGGCATTAATTAATAATAGCAGTACTGGTAATTCCCCCCGGGTCGGTGTTCTGTCTCGTGAGCAGGATACCTAGCAGATACTGCAAACACAAATATCACGATCAAAATCACTGATCACAAGAAAGCCGTCTCTATGTTGTGGACTAAGGAAGCAGGCCGATTAACACGAAATGTAATTTCTACTAATCGGTCCAAGGTGGGGGAGTGTCAAGTCAGCTCGGACACATTCACTTTGCAAAGAAATCAAACATTTCGATGTAGCCGAGTGTCAGCGAGGTGCAGACGCCAAGAGATGGAGCAGATGTTTCTCCTTGCAGCGGCTCCTCCTGGTGCTCCCTGGTGCTAGAGATCAAGAGGCAGCTAGCTGCAGGTGCTGATTTCTTCCCAGCCATAACAGGCCAGAAGAGCCGGCCACTGTCCTCCCTGGCTTTCTGCTCTCCCCCAGACTGCAGCATCGGCTGCCTTGACAATGCAGAAAAACCTCTCTCCATCCACAACATTTAACAAGTTGAAATGGTGAGCCTGCAGTGACTCAGCTCAGATTATAGCAAATAAACAAGTTTCTTAACAAGAGGAACATCTATGAAAGGAGCGATGAGAAAAGGTGATGGTCTTCCATCAAACATTTGGGCTCTGGAACAGCTTCATGGCTCGAAAACAGCCCCCCCAAAACCAGGCAAATACCTCACATATGGACACTGTGAGTGAAAGGGGCTGCAAACACAAAACACAAGCCAGTGAAGTTTTATGAAATCACTCATAAAGCACCAATTATGTGCCAGAAATCGAGTACGGAGAGGGTGAAAAAATCCTATTCTAAAGAAGCTTATGATTTACAAGGGGAAACAAGATAAATACAATATTTTGGGAGAGGGGCACAGTAACTGGGGAATTTCATTTAATTCATACCTTATTCATTCATATTTAGGATTTCTATGTCTAGCCACTGTTCTGGGTCTTCAGGCATTGGAATAATAAGGAAAATGTCTCCGAAAAGTGATCTGTGCTGCTATGAAGCCAGATATGATAAAGCCGACGCAGACGTAAGGGAAAGGGGGCAGGGAGATGGAATCGTGCACGCAGAGCACCCCGGATTGTTCATGTTAAGATCGAGCTTTAACACAGACAAGGCATCACTGGGCTCACCAGATCTACAAACGCTAAAATATTGTCGGGATGCTGAACTTTATTTCCTATATAATAAGGACTCAAAATCACGGCCCCTACCTCCCATTTCTATGGAAAACACCAATCCGTGAGTCCATTCCGCAGTCAATTGAGTGATTAATAGAAGGAACAATAGGAGAAAACTGCTGTTCTTGTATGCGGTTAGGGAGGGAGGCAGCTTTGCACTCAACACAGGGAGGGATGGTTGGGCAGCTCCAGCTGAGCCGGGGGCTGCCAGGAGGCCACCTGGAAGAGTCCCGTCCGGGTGGGGCATGCTACGAGGACAGGCAGAGAGATAGGGACTGGGCCCGCCTGGAATGGACAGCAAGTGGGCCTGGCCCTTGAGCACTGCTGCTGACCTGTATCTGCACTTCATCAATCGATCAATCAATCTATTAATTAACAAATATTTATTCAGGACCTAGTCCATGCCAGCCATGTGCTGGGGAGTTGAGGACAAACAAAACAGGTGAAACAAATAGATACAGATATAGAGATCCACACCCCCACACCCCCACACACACCCCCCCACACACACCCCCACACACCCACATACCACACACACACCCACACACACACCCACACACACACCACACACACACACACACACACACACCCACACACCCTACACACACCCACACACACACCCACCCACACACCACACACACACACACACACCACACACCCCACATACCACACACACCCACACACACCCACACCCCCCCACACACCCCCCCACACACCCACACCCCCCACATACCCCCCCACACACACCCACATACACACACACACCCACACACACCCACATACCACACACACACACACACACACACACACACACACACACACACACACCACACACACACACACACACCATTCTTGCATCCCAAGACTAGACACAGAGAAAGCAGGAGACCAAACTCACTCCTCAGACCTGTTTCAGACAAACTGCTATCCTGCCTTGCCTTGCCTAGGCTGTGCTTGTGAAACTGAGTTTTTGTGCCCAAATTTAAGCCTTTTTACTTATCCTTCATGAAATCCATAGTATTAGAGCTGGCCCAATCGATGGAGCTCTAGCCCGTCAGGATCTTTTCAAATCAAGACTCTGCTGTCTTATGACTCTTTTTTGTACCTGACACTTAATGTTTATTGACTGACTATCCAATGTGTTAGCCAAATCTCCCAGTCTTCCGTCATCTGCAAAATTCTATAAAGTTGTGAAAACAAGCTCTAAATTTGAACACTGTGGTACATACCACCAAACATGCTGAGATGTAGAAAACTCAACAATAGTCATTATTCTGGCTGCAAAACAAAAGGCAGGAATGAGTTTCTTTCACTCACAGTTTCGATGCGCTGATTTTTCAGAGGACAAAACTGAGGCCCACAGAGGTGTGACGAAGGTTACCCAGGCAATGAGGAACAACGCACAGATTCAAACCCAGATTCTGTCCATCTGGCCATCATCACAACAACAATAATCACGACATTCGTGGAGTGCTTTCAGCTTATAAAGCGCTGTATGTCTGTCATCTCATCTGGCCTTCCTAGCACCCCTGGAAGGACTGTGCTATGACTGTCTCCACTTCACAGACAACAGGCAGCATGTGTACTGATGACCAGGCCCCACCCTTGGCTGGCCACGCTGGGCTGCTCTGTCTCAGCCACTTCCCTTGACCCGACTGCTCTGACATCCATCGCAGGAGCCACGTTCAGGCTTCCTGATTCCTACCGGATCAGACTTCTGCTCTCTGCTGCGCTGGGCTTCCTGTGAGCAGAGCGGGGCCAGGAATTGTCTACATCCCCTTTCCTCGGGGTCTCCCTCTCCTCCACTTTCTTTGCCTCTCCTGCCTCGGAGCTCAAGGTTTCCACAGACACTCAGTGGTTCAGCTTGGTCTTTGGGCTGCTGGGAGGCTTTGTATCACTGTAGTCGTTGGAATCTTATTTTCAATGGATGATTAAGGAAACACTCATTGCTGCGTTTCCTAGGTGATACGGCATTCACATTTGCTACTACAAGGACCATGGTAAGGATACCCCAAAGACTTTCTCCGCACCTTCAGTAGCTCTCAAGCTGCTTGGTCATGACAGCATCCACGCCTCTCCTTGGGGCATTCACTGATAGAGTCGCCCTCCTTCCTAGGGCTCCTGCCGTGGCCTCTATCTCTAGGCATACCATTGTGTCCACATGCTGTCAAATACCATGGGGGGGGTGTTTGTTGACAGTGGCTATAGCAAATGCCCGGCTGGGTAAGTCTACCTCTAATGTGTGAACATTTCCCAAAGGTTAAAAATGGATTGCTGCCCCAATCGCAGCCCTGCGAGACCCACTCCATCCACAGGTACCCCACCGGCCTCCACCTTCGCCCATCAGCCATGACTCGCTTAGGCACCTCTGTGGGCTAGTCTAGTCACGTGTTAAGTAGCACGCATGCTAATAAACTAAAGGCAGCTGACTGCCAAGGCAAATGGGCAATGTGACCACGAGGAGATGCCTAATGAGCGGGCTTGGGGGAAGCCGCCATGATTTTTGTCTGAGATAAGCAGCTTGGGATGTGGGGGATTTCATCGAAAGGAAACAAATACCTTTCCTTGGAGCCAGCCACGAAAGACACCAAAGAGCTCCTCTCGGCATGAGCCGGGGAGACATTCACTTGATGTCACTCAAATGCAACTTTTAAATTGCTCTTCAGAGGAACCTCTCAGCAGACACGCCGCCCTCTCTTCTAGGGAGATCAAAGAGAGAGGAGTCCTAGCGGTCGGGCCCTTTCATCCGGACTGACAGACCAGGTGCTAGCATACCTGTTGCTCCTGAGGGGGGAGATGTTGAAAGAATTATACATTAACTAAGCCCAACAACAGTGCTGGCTGCAGGCAAATGTTGGCTCGGCCCCTCGGCTGGGCACAAGGTGGGCGAGGTGTGGCAAAATGACGGGCGGGGGGGCGGAGAGAGGGCCGAGTGCGGAATCGTTAATCTGGGATCCACAGTGTGTTCCACTAGCTTCTGATGGAAATGCTGTTTAGAACTCTGGTGAAAAGAGCCAATCACTGAGCAGCGCTGGCCAAAGAATGGCATTCTCCACCTTGAACTCTGTGACTGACTGACTGCCCATAAAAGGGGACTCCTGGCATTAATCAGGATTAGTGCAGGAAGCAGATAGCCAGGCACTCGCCAGGGCCAGCCAGAGCACCTCTCCATCCCGAGATGAAACACTCCTTTCCATTTCAAGTCGGAACCTTCCAACTATGGAAAACTACATTGTGGTTCTGAGGTGTGGAGAAACAGCCATTAGGGATTAAGCTGTGATCACCAACACATTCATTTCATTTGTGATCTGAGGGCTGGCAACCAGCAGACATTAACCACACACACTGCCTGCTCTTTCCTTTATGGCCTTCCGAACGACTCTCACCTTCTCACCACCACTGGGTCTCACGGTCTGCCGGGCACAGCCTTGGATGTACATCTGGGACCCCCAAACCCCTACCAACACCTCTTCTCATTGTTAATCCTGGACAGTGGCGGAAACCACAAATATACACACCCATGCTGCCGCCAACAGAGGAGTAAACAGTTTAGCTTACACGCACCTATTAAATGATCTCTACTAAAATCCTTTTCTGATGTTTTGCTGGGGCATGAAGGGGGCCATGGGATGTCAAAGATGAAGGCCAACGAGCAAAAGCTCTTGACGAGTCCTGTATGGGAAAGCCTCTGAGGGTGGGCCAATGAGGGGCTGTGGATCTGCTATGGTCTGAAGCCCAGGCTAGCTCCAGCAAGAAAGGTCTGTCCCCAGTGGTTGGCTACCAGCTTATCTAGGGAATTAGAGCAAGGATCATGCGAATTCTTAAGTACTGTTCTCTGAAGCAAGAATTCTTAACATTTTTGGGATCACAAATCCCTTTGGAAGTCTGTTGACTCCTCAGAATTAGGCTTTTGAATTAACTGGGAGGAAATGCTCAGTTCCAGTTAAAAGCTGTAAAAATAAAGATGTCATCTTTATTTTTTTTCCTACCCACGTGCTCGGTCCTCCTAAAATCTACCTCAAGGGTTTTATGGACCCAAGTTAACATGTTCTGGTCTACAAGAAGCTGATCTGAAGCCCTCACGTGCAGCTGGCACCCCTCCCTCACCTTTGATCTCATCTGTGTCCTTTGGGTACATGCCAGCGTACCCAATGTTCTCTTGAACAGGATGGAAGCTCCCTGAGGACAGGGAGCGGTCTACTCTGTCTTTGTTGTCTCCAGAGCCTGTGCCAGGGTACGTACAGGCTTCCTGCATAAATGGTTGGCATTACTGAGTGCTCAATTATAACTGGCAAGTAACCTTTCTGCCAGCTATTACACACATCAGCTGTCTCCACTGTCAGAGGGATTCAATAAAGATTGGAGAGGGCACTGAAGAGGGGCCAAGTCAGCCGGTCCTTCCAGGCCTCTGTCACTCAGCACCCGACACCATCTGCTTGCTTACCGCTCTACCCCTGCAAACCTGTGTCTGGTCTGTGGAGCTCGACAATCAGAACCTCTACGTGCAGAAAGTCTCCTCTCCCTCCACGCTGAGTGGACGGGAAGACGAAGACATACAAGACTACAAAGTCCCCTGGCCAAGCATCCCACTTTTAAAGCTCCCTCTGAAATTCGGACACAGCATCCAAATTGACAGACGGCAAGTCTTGGAAAGGTCTCAGTCATCAATGCCTCGGCTCCTCCATCTCCTGACTTACATCAACACATCTAAACAAACAGAAATGTATTCAAGCCAAGAGATGGACTAGGTTCCTTCCAAATGCTATCACTGGTTATCAGAAAACAGACAATGGAAGCTAACATTGCGGGATCACTAACACACCCACTGCCACGGCCAAATGCTAGCTGTGGGTGCTCTTCGAGGCCTTATGGTTACTCAAGGAGAGATAGATCCCTAGGCCCAGAGATGCCAAGGAAATACCAGGGAACCAATAAGCTTCTGCCAGGTGGTCAGAGAAGGAAAGGAAAAGCCTCCCTCCCCCAAGCTGCAGAAAACATCTGGGGCCCCCTCTCTGGATGGTGCTTCCCAAAGAATCAGCAGCGGCCTTCTCCGCCATGCTAACCTGAACTGTCTTAACAACACCTGTTCCCATCCCACACACTCCTGGTTCAGGGTTTGTCACAAGCAGCGAAGAAGGCGTCAGCAGGTAATGACAACAATCCCAACAGTTCCAGCTACAACAATGCAGACAATAAAGTCAATCCCCAGCCACTGCACCTTATGCCTTTGTTTTGTTGATCACAACAGTCTTTGTGGCTATGCTGAAATAAACATTCTGAGTTTAAGGAACACCAGAAACAAAGACACACAATTTCTCTACCCAAAGCGGGAGAGAAAAAGCTGACTCCAAATGAATCTGTGAGTCTCTACCACGGAGAGTTTGCAGCAAAGTGCATTTTAAAAGTGGATGAGTTGGGGTCCGAGGGCCACAAGGGCCATTCTCCTGAGACGGAGAGGCAGACATGGAAACCAGAATGCTCACAAGCCCATCAATCCAGAGCTGGCCCTCATTTTACAGATAAGGAAACTGAGGCCCAGAGATGTTCAGTGGCCTTCTCAGGGTCAAAGAGCTAGAAGTAATTGCCTCAAATGGACCTCCGAGGTGGATACGGGGACTCCTCTTCATTACAAGGCTGCCTTGTCTCCCAGCCACTGACCAGAAGATTACAAGGCTGGCTGCTCCCCAACAGAGTCATTACAATGCCACATACAGCTAATAACTTTGGAAAACCAATGCTAACTCTGAGCACAATGGAAAAGGCTTCATAAACGCAATAACCCAGTAATATAATTTACTTTTAGCTCCTTTCCAAAACATTCCTCTCGGTCCACAATCACATTCGGATTACCAAATTCCTTTTGTAGTTTTCTTCTAGCAATGGGAATAAAATAAACCACTTAGATGACAGTAAAGTGTCTGTAAACTCTATAACAGCAATAACTCCTTGTGGAAATGTGGCAGATATTTTTATACAAGAGCTAGAGTATGAAGCACTGTAGAAAAAATCCAGGGATCCTGCGTGTTGAGTCTTAGAGGCCTCTTCTGGATGGAATCACTGAGCTAGGAGGCCTTTTGGATGGCCGGCTTTCACAGGCTTCTTCTTCCATTCATCACAAGGTGTCAAGGGCTAAGTGGTGGATGAAGGCTTTTTCACAGGCCCAAGCCAGGAGTAGCAGAGGTCACAGCTACCATAAAATCTGGCTGCATGATGTGGCTCTTCTTAATGGCAGAGGCAGGGACGGGAACTGGGAGGGGGGGGGGGGAAAGAGGATATGTTGTCTGTTTGCCTTTTCCACTTTCTGTTTTTGTTAGCTGGGTTCCAAGACTCCTAATATGCCCCCAGGCAATGCCAGGTTAGTTGAGTCTATCACCATCTTCAATTAACAAAGTTACAAGCACCGGGCAGAGTGGTCATGGGACCATTCCTCCCCCACAAGATCAAAGCTTGCAGGCTCTGCTTATTTTCAAGGTGAACCCACTTTATAAGGGGAGGGAGGAGAGACGACAATTCTCGGTGTCCTCCAAGGGCAGCTTTGTGAAGAGACCCACCTCTTCTGACGCGCTGCTAATACTTGCTGAAGTGGACACACAGCATATCGCGACAGCAGCGTTTACGAAGCCCCCAGAGAGGCTGAAGCCACTCCTTCCTCTTTGGAAAGCAGACAGCATCAATTAAAACTCAACTCACTGATCTCTGCGGGCCCACGGCTAACCTAATTTCTTGGTCTCTCCACGCTGCACTATTTGCCCAGCTGGAAAGCATTTTCTGTGATTTGCTTAAACAAGGTTTTAAGTCCACTGTTAGCAGAACAAACGCATTGTTACTTTACAGGGTCTGGAGTTCCGACTGAAGTCATTATCTAGGTCTTGGGAAATTCTCTTCTGTCTCACCCATAAATGGTTATGGGAGATCGTTTCGAGAGGCAAATGGAAGGGTGGGTGTGGGGGGGTGAGTTTCTTAGCTCAGAGCCTACAAAACCAATGGGAAAACAGGAACAAAAGCAACTTCCCTGGGTCAGGGTTTTTTACATGAAGTTCAGGATTTGGAGGTGAAGATGATGATGCCTGTGCCAGCCTATTGGGCAGTTCCAATGAAGGTCCCAGAAGTATCTCAACTTCTTCATGGCCCAAAGTGAACTCACCATCTTGTGCCTCCCCATTTCCAAACTCTCCCATTTCAGCCAAAGGCACCATCACCCCCATCCTCCACTGCCTCAACAGCATCTCCAGCTTCTGACCATCCTTCACCCCACATGCCCAGCCAGTTACTCCATCTCTCCTTCCATGGGAGCCTCCTCTGCAATCATGCAGCCCCTACTCCTCTCATCTCTTCTCACTCAGACGACTGCAAAGGCCTCCAATGGGGCCTAGCTGCCTCTCAGCTCCGGTGCCATCTTCTGCAGGAAGCCTCGCTGGATGCCCCTCCCCCACCCCTGGTACCTGCCTTCCCAAACTACCAGGCATCTAACTCCTGTGTTTTCATTTGTCCTTGTTTTCTCCTCATTAGAACGTAAGGACCTTGAGAGGGGCAGTGGTTTATTCCTTGTACTTGTATCCCCAGTGCCCAGTGTGATGCCTGGTACAGAGTCAGTGCTTAAAAAATGCTGATTCATTAATTGATAATAGTGACAAATTCACCCAAAAGATCGAGGCTCATTCCAGAATCACCAAGTGGGGCCTTCGGCGGCTTGGGGTCACCAAATGGGGCCTTCGGTGGCTCGGGGTCACCAAATGGGGCCTTCGGCGGCTCGGGGTCACCAAATGGGGCCTTTGGCGGCTCGGGGTCACCAAATCGGGCCTTCAGCGTTTCCTCAAGGCCCAAACAATTCTCAGGAGTTAATCAATTCAAGACACAAGCCCTGTAGAGACTGCATATGGCAAACCATAGCAGAATGACATAACAAAGGGGAAGGTAAGCACGCAACAAATGCCTGTTGAATTTCAGGGAGATGCACAAAGGAAGAACCCGTGATTTAATGAAGGCTACAGGAAGGCCTCCCAAGGCCACCAAGTCTAGAAGTGAGGCACAGCCAAGGAAATCTCAGCGAGCTCAGTCGACGGGATTGTTTCACACAATTTTCCTTTGGTCACCTGTCATTTCAGCCACGATGACCTACATGACATTGCCAGAACCCAGCCTTCTTCTCCCTTCTCCTTCCTTTCCACCACTTGCCATCCCTAGGCTGTTGACAGCCCCCTCAGAATCTACAGCTTCAAAGGTTCCCTCCTCCAGGAAGCCCTTCAGGATTCCCTCAGCAGGCAGGACTCTCTCCCAGCTCAAATTATTTCCCATTCACCCAGACATGTTGGACTGCCCAATTATTCTGGTTTTATCTTTGTACCTTCAGGGCCAAGTAGCAACCTGCACATGGTAAGCACTCAATGAAAGCTTACTAAATTAAAGGACACTGGCTAACGGCATATATTTCAACACACAGTCTAAAGGATGAGGCAACATGATTGCTTCAGTGTGGAAATCATACTAAACTTGCTACCAGTTAATATTCATAAGGAACAACATAACAAGTAACGTTTTCAAGTCACTCTGAAATTAGTTGGCTAATACTTAATATCTTAATATAAATGTTCTTAATGAGACGCGCCCAAGGCACCTGATAAGTAGGAGTAATTTACTCTTGTTTACACACCTGCACCGGGCAGTATCGTCACCCATGTGAACGTCACTCAAATCAACCAGCACTGATTAAGTGCCTACCATTTGGAGAAGACACAAAGCAATCCCATGATGATTCTGAAGACATAGAGACAAACTTTTTCCTGCTTTTATTAAAAGCTAAAGCTTCCTTTTCCCTCTCCTGCTGCTCGAGGAGCCGGCTGCCACCATGAATGACACTATAACCATCAGAACCAGGAAGTTCATGACAAACAGACTTCTTCAGCATAAACAGATGGTTACAGATGTCCTTCATCCTGAAAAGGCCACAGTGCCCAAGACTGAAATTCGAGAAAAACTGGCCAAGATGTACAAGATAACTCCAGACAACATTTTTGTCTTTGGATTCAGAACCCATTTTGGTGGTGGCAAAACAACAGGCTTTGGCATGATTTATGATTCCCTTGACTATGCAAAGAAAAATGAACCAAAGCACAGACTTGCAAGGCATGGGCTGTACGAGAAGAAAAAGACATCAAGAAAACAGCGAAAGGAACGCAAGAACAGAATGAAGAAAGTCAGGGGTGCTGCAAAGGCAAATGTCGGTGCTGGCAAAAAGAAGGAATAAAAGGCACTACGGAAGATGTTTATCCATGGAGATAATTTTTCATCAGAGCATAAATAAACTATGTAAAAACTGAAAAAAAAAAAAAGCTAAAACTTCTAGGGCAGCAAGAAGGGTATTTTAAAACATCCCACACTGGGGGTGAGAGGGGATGGGAGAGAATTTGGAATGCAAAATTTAAAAAGAAAAGAATGAAAAAAATCATAAATTAAAATGTAAAAAATGTTTAAATATAACACCCTCACAGTACCACCACTTTTACCCCCAATCAAAGAACCTGTTTTTACTCTGGCAGTAAAAATATCAATGAAATAATAGCTACTATTTATGTAGCACTCTAAGGTTTACAAAGCCCGCTATTTAAATAAGCTCACTGGGTCTCACCACAATTCTTGTTGGTCAGACTATTAGCGTCAGCATTTTTGGATGAGGATCGTGAGGTGGGCAGAGGCAAGTGACTTGCCCAGGGTCACAGAGCTAGCAAGTGCTGGAGGCTGCATCTGAATTCTAGTCTTCCTGAAGCCATGTCCGCTGACTCTTGCCAATGAAATCTAAAGACGCTCTAAGAATGTCATTATGCTATTATTGCTGTGCTGTCCTTTCAGTTGTGTATGATTCCCTGTGACCCATTTGGGGTTTTCTCGGCCAAAGCAATGGAGCAGTTTGCCATTTCCTTCTCCAGTTCGTTTTACAGATAAGGAAACTGGGGCAAACAGGGCTAGGTGACTGCTCAGAGTCACACAGCTGGTAAGTGTCTGAGGCCAGATTTGAACTCAGGAAAATAAGCCTTCCTGCCTCCAGGCCTGGCACTCTGTGCACTATGGTGCCCCCTAGCTACCCAAGAGCACCATGTCTACTGTTAATCCTCAATTAGAGGAGGTGTCACATTTCTAGAAAAGGGCCCAAAAGTCAAAAATGCAAATGTTGATACATTGAACCTTTGAGAAATAAGGGGTAGATTCCTGCGACCACCAAAAACTGTAATCTTTTGCTAGAGATTGCTGAAAATACACTTTTCTGCTCATAATTCTTTAACAAAACATTAGTTCTAACAATACGCACTTTCCCTAACATGGAAATCACGAAATAACCCACAAAATGTAGCACACAAAACAAAACTGGTAACATGCAAAACATTTTTTCTCACTAGCAATTCCCTAGAATTCTGTGACCTTTTGTTTTAACATCTCAATTAAAACACAAAAACACTGACTTCAGAGGACATTGACTTTTCATGACACATGAAATTGACAGCACCATAAATACTTTCCTTCTCTTGCAGATACAATGAATCACTCTGTTAACACGAAACTCACAGCCCACCAACAGCAGCTGCAGGCATTCCAGCACCGAGTTTATCCGACACTTTTACTTTCTCACGAGGCCACGTCCCTGACTGCACACTTAAGCTCAGAGCCCAAAGGACTTGTACAACGCTTTGGGGGCATAAATGCAACACAAAACTTGAGCTTTAATGGCAAGCAATGGAAACATGCAATGAACTCATGGGGAGCTCTTTATGAGGCAAGGTGAACAAGACCAGCTCCTCCACAGACTTACGCGCACGCTCATTTTTCCTCCACTGAACGTGGCCGAGAATGCGTGAGGTTACCAACAGGAACGTGGAAATGGGACGACTTGTAAAATCACACGGATGCTTGAAGGTGGGTTCCCAAGTTTCTGTTGTATGGAGCATAAAGCAAATACTATGGTGGCATTCTTTCTTACAATGAATCCAAAGGAATATATTACCAACAAAGGATGCTTTTTCAAACATATGATGGTAAATCCTGTCCAGTTTCAAGCCTATCTTTCTGATAAGTTATTGTGAGAAACATTAATCTAGTTGCATAAAATACATATCCTAGGAGTTGTCCCAGGACCTAGAGCTCAGAGGAAACACATGGAAATATCCAGGAGCATCAAACTGAAAGCACCTATCGTCTGGGCTCTTCAGAGCCACTCTTCCACAGAGTAATCCAAGGGTTTCACACAGTGGCAGCCCTTGGCAGTCCCCTTACCCTTCTGCAATGCCAGGGCAGGGCAGGGAAAGCATCAAAGGCACAAGGCATCCCACAGGTTCCTGACGGCAACAACACAGACTCCACTTTGGGTTCTCAAAGGCGAGAGAGTGTCCAGAGACCAAGAGCGCTCCCACTGGCTGGCGCCCTGAACCCTATCTGCACCGCCATGCTCCCATCCGAGAAGCCTCGAGGAGCCTGTGAGGAACCGGGGGCTGAGTGCGAACTTCCTTCCTCAAGGACGAGTGTCCTTTCTGGGGAGGGAAACTGGAGTCCTGAAGAGCCCAAAGGAAAAGCAGCAGCGTCCTCTGCTGGGGCAGCCGGTCATCTGGTCTGATGGTGCTCATCACAAGCATTTTGTGCTCAACATGCTTACCGTAGAGTAAGCACCTAAGAAAGGGTCCGTCTGTCTGTCTTATCTGTCTATCTACTGTCTCTATTTTAGCTTATCTATCGTCTGCATCTATCGATTTATCTACCTAGTATCTTTGCATCTACCTCTAGCATCTATCTTATTCATCTACCATCTCAGTACCTATCCATCCATCCATCCACCTGTGTATCTATAACCAACAACAACAATAGCTAGCATTTATGTAGAGTTCCAAGGTTCGCAAAGCATTAACTCATTTTATGCCAATCTGATCCTCACAGCCACCGTAGGAAACTGGGATTATTGATATCCCTGGGGGGTGGAAGAGGGTCACCTAGGTACGGGTGCCCACAAAGTGCTGGAAATCTGAGGCTTTATGGACAAACATGGACAAGAACTGTACAGGGCAAGACAAAATGAATGGATGGCGATCTCCACTATTGGCAGGGTGCAGGCCCACGTGGAAGACACCAAAACC
The DNA here is from genome assembly GCF_003287225.1 of Phascolarctos cinereus. Classification (NCBI taxonomy): domain Eukaryota; kingdom Metazoa; phylum Chordata; class Mammalia; order Diprotodontia; family Phascolarctidae; genus Phascolarctos; species Phascolarctos cinereus. The sequence continues at coordinate 5,459,934 of NW_027555736.1, forward strand.
ATGGGAATAGTCAAAGTGTCCAATTTTTCAACATTTTCCTGATCCAAAATTAGGTTAGAGATGCACAGACGTGCCATGTTGGAACTCTAAAAGGTTAGCTACCTCCTGACTAGCTTCACCTTATATTCGAAGCCTATGAAAATATCTAAAAATGTGGTTTTTAGCCACTAGGATTCATTTGGATCATAAAAGCATTTTTGAAAATTCAAGTGCTCTGCGTTTTGTTTGTCTTTTAACAGACTACTGACACCTCCCTCCTGGAATGATAACTAACAGCTCTGGGTTTAAACGCTACAATATCAATCCACTTCCTCTGCTCCATCCTCTTCTGCTGTCCAAAATACACCAGAATGTGGAGCTGCCCCTAGAGGGGATTTCAAGGACGCGTCCATTTCCCAGGATAGGACGTGTGTGTCCAGGCAAAGATGGTGCCTCATTTTTTATCCGCTCACCAGCCTGGACCCATTCATTGAGTCTGGATTCTACCGAAAAGCCGCTAGGGTTTAGGATCCATATAAAGGCTCCTTCTCCACGCTACCATGGGCCTGCGCACAGCACAAGGAACATCAGGAAAGTGCAACAAATACTGGAGGGGAAGAAAGTCTTTGTGAATTTCCTTACAGTTCACCCATCAAATGTTGCTCTGGGCAAAACTCCTCCACTTTTCCTCACCATGCCAGGCAGCTAAGACTCCCTGGTGAGGGAAACATCCCAGCCACATAAATCTGGTCTTTTTCTCTCTCGCTATGAGTCACGTATCCATCCATTTCAATGAAACATGACTTCAGGTTAGAAGACAGAAGCAGAGCCAGAACAGAGGCTGAATACAAAAGCACGGGGTACGTATAAAACCAGGATTGTGTCGGGGCCACTAACGTGCAGAAGGAACTTGGACCGAGGGCAACAAATGGCTTGGCTTTTTTTTTTTTTAAAAAAGCTATATTGGAAGAAAAGGAGGATCAGAGAAGAAGGAGGAGTGCTGCTCGTGGAGATGGGGAAAAGGAAGAGATTCTCAACTCTGGCTTGTTTTCTCTGTCGAGGAAAAAGGTCTTTGGGCCTGAAAGGAGAGAACACAACTGGGGGAGGAGCAGTCACTGCCGCCCTAGAGAAGTGAGGAGCCCCAGCAGAGCTGGCCAGACAGATGAGATCCCATGGGGCTTAAGGAACGCTCAGCTCGATGGCTCCCCTCCCCCACATCCTCTCTGATCCAGTAACACTGGCCTCCAGTAAGATGCTCCATCACCTGACTCGGTGCATTTACACTGGTTGCCTCCCATGTCTAGAATGATTGCCTGACCATCATCTCTGTCTCCTGGGTTCCGAAGTCTCGTCCCAAATTCCACCTTCCGCAGGAGGCCTCTTGGGGTCCCATTCTCCCCTCCCCCTCAACTAGTGCCTTTCCTCTGCGATCATCTACACTGTAGAAATCCTGTACACACGCAGCTGTTTGCATGTTATCTGCTGCTTTCTTCATATCCCTACCACTTACCTAGTACCTGGCACGTGGCAAATGCCTAATAAATGCTCTTGTGAAATTTCTGTCAATGATCAGATCAGATACCGCTGCACGGTTCTGCAAACAACCCCGCCCTGCCTGCGTCAGTTTTCTCATTGTGAAATGGGTCAATGACAGCACAAGGCTGTTATGAAGACCGGAAGAGGCAATGTCCTTCAAACACTCTGCGACGCTTAGAGCACTGCAGAAATGTTACTAAGGAGGAGGACGACGGGGACATCCCCAGCGAACCACCTAAAGATCAGGAATTGCAGAGGGACAGACTCCCTCCAGTGGGAGGGGAGGGCCCAGGAGCAGGCTTCTGTGACCAAGGGATCTCCTCATGTCCACTCTATCAGTGCGTTACAAACCGCACGTCATCCCCTTCTCTAAGCTGAGAGCTTCTCACTCTTCTCTAGATTCTTCTCTCAGACCTTGGATAAGTAGCTGTCCTACTGTGTTAATCAATTCAACTCAAATCAACGAATAAATGCAATTCAGTTCAAGAAATATTTGTTAGGCATGGGGAAGACAGAGTTGAAGCAACTCATGGTCCCTGTATATAAGGATCTTACATCTAATTGGGGGGACGGAGGGAACACGCTTGGTAGATAATTAACTATAAAATAAGGTCAGATAAGATGAAACCCAAGACCAGAGTGTTCTAAGACGAGGAGAGAAGACAAGTTACTTTGTCAAAGCCTTTGGAATTAAGTCTGAATTGGCTTTTTATTAAGCCATCCTTCCATACAGGCATCATCTTCATATGTCAGGTTGCCCCCAAAGCCCATTGTTCGCCAGCCAGCGTGAGTGAGAACCATTTTGAATAAAGGGGGGAAAATGAGTTTAATGTTATTGGGCATTACAATAAATTAGCTGTCTGCAAGAAGCAACTGATAATTGAAACCTCATGATGGCAATTACCATACTTCTGTGTATAGTGCTATCCTAATCTCACTGAGGTGAAATCATACTGAATTCAATCAAGGATGTTAACATTATATTAGACATGTTATATTAGTCAATACAGTGAAAACTAGAAAGCATTAGGCTGCACAGCTGATTCCATTGATAGGTTAGAGGAACATGATTTAATTTCAAGTCAAATGACTTAAATCCCCAAACCGAGGGAAACAGTTGACTGAAGCCATTATCGGGGATTTAGCTCGTGGTCTAAAATGGTCTAAGCCCTTTGTCCCTTCTAGATGCCTAAACAGGGATGAATCCATACACATGCATGCATGTGCATGCATCCATACCCACACCCACATATATACATATACCCAAAAGTTACTACTTTAAACTATTAAAGCTTAATTGATAACATTTAATAATTTAATAGCTCACTAAAGATATCAAGGCTTAAAACTGCCCTGAGACCTTTGGGCCACTGTGTGTATAGATATATGTGATATCTATATCTATCTACCTATATTTCACTGTCATTGAATATGGATCACTATCTGATTCCTGGAAATCCATATGCTGCCTATTAAAGACTACAGTTACTTGCCGGCGTAGAGTCTGAATTTGCCAATTTGCATATCTGTTTTTTGTTTTGCTTTTACATGTCACTAAATGTCATAAATCTAAATACCATCACCTATCTCTCAGGGGAAACCCAAGAGAACACGTGTATTCCAGAAATGAAGGCATCCCAAATGGAAAGCCAAAGAAAAAGAAAACTCCTAAAGTGACATTACAGGTCCCTTTGTCAGTGGGGGGGGGAGGGGGAGAGTTAAAAAAATGAAGGGTAAAAACCATTATCAGAAAGTAAGGCAATGCCTACGGGGATCCATAGAGACCAGAGAGCCTCCACCTATCACCAGACTATCTCCTTAGAAAGGCACTGCCTAAGGAATAAACATTTATTAAGCACCCAGGACTAAGTGCTAGGGATACATTTAGAGAGTCCTTGCCCTTGAGGCATCTTGCTCCTAGGAAATGAAAGCAGGCAGGGCAGTGACACAAAGCAGAGTGGCTGAGAGTCCAGGTTCTGCCCTCTATAAAGGAAGGCACTGGGAGGAGTTTGGTCCTCCACCTTTCAGCCTCCAGAGGGGAGAGGAGGCTGGAGGGGGCAGTGTCAGCTAAGGCTGGAGTTAGCAACCTGGTGGTGAGATGAGAAGGGATGAGCTTCTCCTGGGAGGGGCGTCTTGTTAAAACCAGACACATCAGCAAAGGCAGAGCAGAGTTACGATGATGAGTTATGCGCATGGTAGAAGAGTCCAAATTACTATCTGCAGAAAGATATTTTGATTCACGTCAAGAAGGTTTGGAATGTTGCAGAGGTTGCCAGATGGAAACACTCAGAGATGGTTTATTGTCTCAGTACCTACCAGGGGGGATGGTAGGATATTACTGGGAAGTCACAGTTTTATTTAAAAAAAAAATGCAACAGTCAAAAATATTTTACCAAACAAAAGATGCAAACCCTTGTGTTTGCATCTATTTCTGAGACGTTTAAATCAGGGCTGATAATCAGGAAACAGTTAAGGTAGTAAACAGTTCAAGTGCACCCAACTTCACTGGTCCAAACAGTCCCCAGAAATGGAGTTTGCAAGTACTAATTATGCAGCAACCTAAAAATGCCCTGATACACTCACCCTCCAAAGACCTGCTCGGTGCATGCAGCTCAAACACACTGAAGGACAGGTTTAGAGGCACAAATACAATGAGGAGAACCCACATCCACCAACACTAACAGGAGTACCAATGATCACGTCCTCAGAATGCAGGAAATCTGCATTTCCCGTGGTCACGTGGAGCAGGCCCCCACACAATGACAAGCTGATGGTTCTGATGGCTAAGCTCGTCTGTTAAGAAACCTGTTCTTTCCCCTCACTCTGCCTCTGAGTAAGTTTTAGCTTCTTCACTTGGGTTTTCTGCATAAATTGTGCCCTTATCTCTATCTAAGCAAACTAGCAGGATCCCCCAAGGCTATTCACCCAACCACTGACTGCGACTTCCAAATTCTTCTGTAAAACTAGACATACATATGTGAATGTGTCTCTATGTACCTCATAAAGGTACAGTTATGGCAGTGCTTTTATTCAAATTCTAGGTGCCAAAAATGACAAGTCTGTGGCCAAAATTTTCTAACTACGTCTTCTGTACGGAAAGAATGCTCCAGTGGGCCCTGCCTTTATGTCTTCACGTTGGGATGATTCAGGAGGTCCAGTCCATCCAATACAAATAATCAAGGCTATTTAAAACAGCAGCACATCCTCCTCTCATCAGTAGCAACTCGGAGGGAGGCCTTCCTACACTCATCTATTGGATTTCTTTTCCTTTTTTACAGTGTAACATGATTTCAAGTAAATCCTGACTGTGTAATTTAATTTCCCCCCTGTTAATATCATGTATGACACAAATATCTTGACTGTCCTTCCAAGCAATCCTTGAAGGAGGCTCTGTTAGGTCATTGTTAAGATTAGGACCAAAAGGAGAGAGGATCCCAGAGCAAAAACAGACTCCTCAAGGTCACCCTGTCCAAGCCCTTAGCTCCTTGACTAGAAATGTGAACGATCTTGGGGGAAGAAAATAAGATTTGAACACACTCACTCTTCACGTTTCCCCATAGGGGAAGAAGAGTCAAGTTTTCCCCATCCAAGTAAAAAGGAAACACTCAACTTTCACTCAAGGGCATTTGTGACAGGAGGCCACCTGTTAGCAAAATGCATTTGTTTGTTTGTTTATTCATTCATCAAACAAACGTTTCCCAAAAAGGTTACCTTCCACATACTCCAGCTGCATGAACTTATTAATTTGCATGTCTCCAAGCATGAGAATATTAGCTGCTTGAGGGGAGAGTTTATTTGTACCTTTATTTGTAGCCCAAGGACTTATCACAGTATCTGATAAGAGCTTAATAAATGTTTAATTTGATTTCAAATTAAATCCCCCCCACCCCCAATTGCTCAAGTCTTACTTTTTTCATGTTTGACTGTTACAAGATTCTTGTCCTTCTCAGGCTGAGGCGGCACCACATTTGGTGATGATGACATGCTTATTTTTTCATACCATTTTCATACTTCACTCTGAAGAAGCCAGGATAAAATATTTGCACACAATATGGAAAACCCCATCCTCCCACTGACCCAGGATCAAGATCTCAGGGTCAGCTCACACACTTTCCCCACCGTACCCAAATTCAAATAGTTGCCAAGTCCTATTCATTAAGCCCTCACAACATGTTCAAGAAAGGTCAGACCAGAGGACCTCTAAGGTCCCTTCCAACCTTGAGACCAAAGAGCCCAAGTCCTACAGCCATAAGGCTGCTCAGAAGCCATCTGGCCCAACCTTTTCACTTCACATATATGGAGTCTCTAAGAGCCCTTCCATCTGTCCCCTTCTCTATCTCCACAGGCCCCTCACCCCAGTACAGGCCTTTATCACTTACTGGTCTCTCTAGTTCCAGGCTCTGATCCACTTTTGAATCCCCTGAACCCAATGCACCAAAAGCCAATTCCTTCCCTGCTCAATAATGCCCTGCTCTATTTAAGATAAAATCTACAGTCTTTACCCTACCAAGGTGGGGCAGCAGAAAATATTCCCAACCCTCTCTGTCTTGGATTACATGTCAGTGTACATGGGACAAGAAGCACGTAATCTCTTCTCTTTTTATCTCTTTGACCCGACGGTTTGCCCACACGCAGGAGATGAGAGTTTGCTAAACTGAATGGAACTACAGGTCATGGTAGACAATATGGCTCCCCACCCCCACCTCACCTTGGTCCAGAAGATTCTGGTGGTCAAGGTTTCCTTCCTTCTCACTTTTCTTGACCCCGTTCTGCCTCCCACACTCATCTGCATTTTATTCCAGCCCCACACCTCCACCCCATTTCCCACGTTGAGAACTCCTGCCCTGTCTCCAAAGTATGAGCTAAAATCCAGTGTGGGCACAGATCTTGAAGCAAGGTGGTGATGGATGGACAAAAGCCCATGGTGATGTATGGACTGAGTATGGCCACATGGGTCAGTGAAGGTGTCCAGACACGCTCTGGCAGGAAAGGTGGAATCATATTTATTGTCTTCTGTAGGACAGTTAGGATACTTCCAGAAGTAGCAATCCCTGGCTGACCCAAACTCCTACATAACCAAGGCCCAGGTGTGTCAAGGCCTTGCCTTTAAGAGAAGCATGGAGACTTTTAGCCCAGATGCGAAGAGAATGCTCACCAACCTACACAATGCCCATATTTCTTTTGGGTTTCTTCTTCCATTACTGAATATCTTTAAAAAACTGATGTCACTTGGGGAACAAAGTTTTGCTGTGGAAAAGAGCAAAAATCTCTTCCTATGAATTAAGCTCATGTGCTTGGACCCAGCTCACACCTTGAGCTGATGCAACACCCAAAACTACTTTGTAAAGAGCTTTCCTCAAGGTAAAGTAGAGGAGAAGCCTAAGTCATGAGGAAAGGCTGCCCCTGCCCCCCAAAGTTCATCTGGAACAACTTGGGGTGCTTCATACATGCAAGACATAGATATTAATATTTCAGATCATTGGAGATTTCAAAATAGCCTAGTTTTAGAATTGATTTCTACTCTCCAAGATTTCATTGAAGTTCACACATATACACATTGTATGGATTTTCTCTGTTCAGATACAAATCAGGTGTGATTTCTCTTTTTCTCCCAGAGGAAGGCTGGAATCAAATGGTGGATAGGAGCTGGTGGCTACCACAGAGCCATGCCAATTTACTCCAGCCCTTGGAATGCATGAAAACTGACATTTTCGGGCTGTGTCAGTCTGTTAGAGAGAGAATCTGATGTCAGTCAGTCAATAAACATTGATTAAATGCCTACTATGTGCAAGGCACTGTGCTAAGCACTGGATGGGCACCAGTATAGCTCCCAGCTGGCATTCTGCCATCATAATGAATGCCCTTCCGTGACAGCCAAGGAAGATCTGAACCATGAAGACCCAATGTAGAATGCTCTTAGTGGGGGAGTATGCCCTCCCACTTGGAGTGACTTTTCCATCATGTGGTAGGCTTTCACAGAAATTGTTTTTCTAACTTTCCTATTGCTACAAAGAAACACAATTAAGGGCAATGTCCACAACTCTAATGACCACACACAAAGCACTCCCTTGGTATTTATGTCCCAGACATTTATTGTCTTTCTTGGCACTGTGTTCTGCTTCCCTAGTTCATCCTCAATTAGAACTGATTAGCTACAGTAACCACAGCATTTCTTCGCGAGAAGGAAAAATAAAATAAAATACAGTTCTGCCTGAAAGCCAGGCTGGAAGGACTATAGGAAAGTTATAGATATGGGGATCTGTATCAAAACCACTCCATGTTCTTAGAGCCTCGACAGCCATGATGGTCAAAGAAATGCAGATCCCGGGGAGGGGGAGAGAAACATTCAAAGAACCTGCAAATGCACCGGGTTGAAGATGTTTCAGAAGACTTACGTGGAAAGGCAATGTTTCCTCTTTGGATCACAGACATGCAATGTATCTTGAAAGAATATCCAACCTGCTCTAGATGGCACAGGCATCTCTAGAGTCAAAGCTCTTTTAGTTGGAAGACAAATAACTTTCAATTGCCCGCCCTGCAGGATGGCCCCCGAGAGAAGATCCAAACCACAGGATGGGAGCTGTCCATTTGAAGCACCCCTCAAGGTAATAACTGCTCACTTATAGAAGTGATCAATGACCTACGAGCAAAACCAAGAAGACACTTTCCATGGATTTCTCCCCCCACCTTCAAGAAGAAACCAAAGGTGGAGAAAGAAATCTAATGACAATTAAGATCTTCCCTGCTATTCAAAGGTCTCTGGAGATATTGGGAAAGTGACACTCATATAACAAAGGGAAAAGAACACTTTTTTTCCCCCTACTCCAAGCTCTTTGGAAAGAAGATCCTTGATGCTGCTAGCAAGCAACTCATACCCTGGGTATAAATGAGGCACTGTGGGAGGTGCCAGAGCTCATTCAGGCCACAAGGGTCCCATTTCATGCACTTGAGCTGTAATTGGCTAAATTACTCTGAATACTCACTTAGAATGGGAAATTTACACCCAGGGAGGACGTGACAAAATCTGACCCACCCAACAGGCACACTAACTAGGTAATAGAAGAAATTGGGGTGGAGGGGACTGGGAGAAAAACAGAAACTCTACATTGTCAACTGAGTGGCTGCTTTGACAATCCAATCAGAGCAAATTAGCATTTGCATGTATGATTTCCTTTTGATCACAAATCGATAGAGCAGCAGAATTAGACAAACTAGGGCGTGTAGAATCGAAGAAGATGACAGCTCCTAGTGACTCAAACAAGGGGAAATGAAACCAGAATGTGAATGTACAGAAGCTTCCCCCCAACATTTGCAGTTATTTACAAGGAACCAGCAAGGATTGGGCATTTTTCCTCCAAGAAAACTCACAGGAGGATAACCTAAGGAAAACAGAGACTCCCAGGAGATACAAGAGTGGAGAGCTGCACTTCTGTCTGGGTTAACGAGATGAAATATTGAAGACCTTAATTGGACTTATAAATGTATCCTGGTTTAAATAATATACAGTTGAGGAGGGACACGGTGCCCATGAGGTTACTCAGTCAGAGAGCTCTAATGAGAGAGGACAAGGTGCCTGAGAGGCAATTCAGGTTGGAAGGGCCTAACTGGGGGAGAGAGGCAGAGCAACAGCTGCATCAGGTGAACCAGGCCTGCGCCAGGGAGACAATGAAAACGTTTACACGCTTAACAACAGGCCGCAAACTAGATAAAAAGTGGCAGCGGCGGCGGCGGTGGCAGCGGCAGAATATCTGTGATGCCAGAGAAGCCGCCCAGAACAGGACAACAGCACCCAACCCCTCCATCACAAAAGAAGGAAAGGATGCCAAGTGACACGACCAGGCAAGTCTCCCTGTACCTGGCACTGCTCTGTAATGCATTCATCACGCATTGCAGAGTGCCTCCGTTCTCTGGGTATACGCACACGTGTGTGGCTCGTCTCACCACTGGCCAGGAGCTCAGGAAGGGCAGAGAGTCTGTCTTGGCTGCCCTGTTTATACCTCTTGCACCTCCTGAACAAGGCTTGATGCACAGCGGGTGCTTACTCAATATCCTGCAACATTATAAAAATGTGAAATGTGAAAAACCAGGCACGTACCATAGTGTGCAAACTAACACCAAATACATTCACAGACATCATCCCAGCCCTCTGGGGAACAGGCGGAGCACACATATTCTGTTTCCCTAAGCTCCAGAGGCCCCTCACTTCACTTTCACGCCCTGTCCTTCCCATCTCTAGCAGCCATCCTTGGATGGACGTCCGAGGTCAACGTTGGCCACCCTGTACTGGGCAGGAAGTGCCTCTGTTCACACTCACTTGGGCTGCCCCAAGGGCTTGTGTGGGCATCACAGGCTTTTGGCTCTGGGATCCACCTTCTTCGTCCCCCCTGACCCCGACACAGCCCTCAAAATAAAGGAATGGAGAAAAAGCCAGAAGAGCCCTTGTTTCCCATGGCCTTTGCTGGCCCCAGTCACCAACTTCTTTTCATTGTGACTTCTTGGTCTCTAATCCTATCACAGACTGTCCCGGAGGGGAGAGGGGGAGGGAGCAGGCATGGAGACCCGACTGATGTAAAGCATCTGCGGGGCTCCCAGGGCAGAGCAGCGCTGAGACTTCTTGGTAAACGACAGGCTCTTAACAGGTGCACTGAACAAACTGAGGGTTCTGCTGGCTTCGGAGGGCAGAACCAAGAACACGGAGTGCACAGCACCAACAGGCAACTCAGGCTTCCTAACAGTGAAGCAGAACGTGCGTCATCCCAGAGGCCCGCGCTCCCGCCACCGATGCTGCCAGCGATCACTCTCCAGCACTTTAGAGATGGTATCTCATCGGATCCCCTTCACAACCCAGGGAGAAAGCCCGTTTCAGAGATGAGCAAACCGAGGCTCAGAGAATCACAGGCCTTGCCCTGCTCCAACCATCATCCCTACTCTTGAATTCGCCGTCAACCCCTCCTTCACCAGCATTTTTCCTGCTTTTCCCTGGCCTACAGAAAACCAGATCCACAGTCAGCCCTCAAGCCTGAGAGCTTTCAAATCGATCATCCCCACTCCCTCCCCTGCGCCAAGCGTCATCAAGGAAGAGTGGCCTGAATCAGCTGGGTTCCCTTCCTGGCCAGCGCTTCACCCCAAGCCCCGCCCACTAGGCTTTCCTACTCAGCATCTGGCTCTCCCACGAGGTCCCCTCGGGAAATCCCACAGCCTGTTGGACTTCATCCAACTGAGGCTTCTGTGACCTTTGTACGCCACTTCACGCTGCTAATTCACCCTGCCCTCCAAACCCCCATGGCTCCCCATCACCTCCAGGATCAAACGTATGATGCTGTTTGGCAAGGAAGGCCCTCTCCTCTCTGTCCTCTGGCCTGTTCCTCCCCTCCACACCCAGCTCTGTGCTTTACCCGCACCTGGCAGGCATGCCCCCTCCTCATTCCCAGGTGCTGCTGGTACCTTCCCCTTCATCATTGCGGACTGCCTTCCACTGCTCTGCCTGCACCTTGTAGGACCCAAGAGGTCGACACTCTGGAATGGGAATTCCCAGAGGACGAGGACAGCACGTCGGCCTCCTTCTGTGTCCATGGTACTGCTTAATGCTCACTGACGGATGCCTTTCTCAGGGTTCTCCAGCTACTCCCCAGACCACCACTTCTCTTTCTCAATGGCTAGCTGGTGGGTCATGCCCCATGGCTCCACCCTTGCTCTATTTCTTTGCTGTTTCCAGCAACCTCCCCATATTGGTGTTCAGGTACCAAAAGTAGTCATGCTATCCAGCTGGGCACACTGCAGCCTGCTGAATGTCACACACACACACACACACACACACACACACACACACACACACAAAGTGAAAATTGTTACTACCCTATTAAATTTAGCTAGGTGGTATAGTGGATAAAGCACTGGGCCTGGCGTCAGGAAGACCTGGGTTCAAATCCAGCTTCAGACACTTACTATCTGTATGACCCTGAGCAAGTCACTTCACTCTGTTTGCCTCAGCTTCCTCATCTGTAAAATGAGCTGGAGAAGGAAATGGCAAACCCCTTCGCTATCTCTGCCAAGAAAACCCCAAATGGGGTCACAGAGGGTTGGACATGACTGAAAATGACTAAACAATAAATATTTTAAAATACCAAACTATATATAGATAATCGAAGTTCATGGCTTCATAACACAACCCTCTTTTTTTTTTCTTCTCTATGTTCTGAAATGGCCATGTTTGGGGATGATTATTCACTTCCTAGTGGTTAGTTATCTGTGCACACATCACATGTCCCTGACTCGACTGTAAACTGCTTGAGAGGAAGCTACTTCTGCTGAGTCCTTCCAGAAAGAGGAGAAAGAGGGAGGAGAGGAAAGGAGACGGAGCAATAAATGAGAAAGACACGCGCACACACACACATACACACACTGGTTCCAAGCTTGCCAGTCTAATCTCTCTCATTAGATCATGAAACCCTTGCAGGTAGGGCACTATCTACTCTTTCATAAGTAAGAGCCCTGTGAGTACTGAATGACATTTCTTGACCAATGAAATAGAATTTGGTGATTGAACAAGTGCCCAGTAACTAGGGACACCCCACTGATAACTTTATTGAGGGAAAGGTCAAGCCACGGACTTCACTAAACTGGTTTATGCTTGTCCAGGAGCAGGGAAGGAAGCCTCAGCAGCAGTGCAGGCTGTTCCATCTCCAATATTCCAGTTTAAGGAAATTAACCAAACAACGGGAGAAGCACTATGCCCACATCGTGCTTGTACAGTGTTCAGACAATGTGCACAATACCCCACACATGAAAGACACCAAATGTGGCTTAAGTTCAAACCCCAAAAATGCATTTGATATTCCCAATCCTCCTCCATCCCACAAAAAAGACCCCACAAAACCCCACTGAATGAGAAGCATGAAAATTTTACATCAAACATAAGTTATTAAAAAAGAAAGAAAAGAAAGAAAGAAAAGAAAGAAAGAAAGAAAGAAAGAAAGGAAGAAAGAAAGAAAGAAAGAAAGAAAGAAAGAGAAAGAAAGAAAGAAAAACTAATGAAAACTGGGAATGTAAATCCAGGGTCTGTTTTGCTGAGCAATATGCAAAAAGATTTGGAAATGCTTACAGATGGGCGCCCTTTACAAATGCAAGTCCGTGGTCCTGGTTCTGAAATGAACAACACACGCTGAAGTCTGGTGTCAATTTAAATGCATTGAACACCAGAAAATGCCCCCAACTAAGGCTTCCAACTTGTACAGCACATTTCCACTCAACCCAACGAGATTGCCTGTCACATCTGACACGGCTTGTCAAAAGTTCTCCTTCACTGCTCATGGGCAACATGGAGGGTCAAAAGACCAAATACAATGGTCCAACCCATCCCCATTTTTTTTTTCCTCAGAGCAGCAGATATTGAACTCTAAAATGACAAGACAGAGCAGGTTGAAGCGGCTGCCAAAGAAAACAGACGCTGTCCAAAGCTGCTGATCTGAAGAAGGAAAAACTAGCCTATATGGGCATGTCAGGGCTGAACATTGTACACTGACAGTCCTTATACAAAAGAAACTCTTTTTTAAAAAAGCCACTGGAGAAATCTGGAGGAATAACAATTTTGGCAGAAGGGGGGCACACAGGGGGAAGGGTACCAAATGCACGAACACAATGGATCAATTATAAGCAAAATATTCCCCCAGCCTGACTTCTCAATAAGCCCAGCTAAACACAAGTTGGGAGAGGATATTCTCTGGGAAAATATTCTTGGACTGATCATTCCACCTGTTCACTGCTCTGAATTAAAAGCAAGTTTCTCTAGCTAGACATTAGTAAGTCTCGCCAATAATTTATTAGCTTCTATAGAGTAAGCAGCCAATTATATAGCTCGGAGCAGAAGAAGGCAAATGCAGGTAATTAAATGGTTTTAAAAAGGTTCTCGGGGGCTATTTGCAGAGGCCACAGAAGCCTGGCTTTCCTTCTACTGCTCCATGCTTCAGACTTCTACCGAGTTAGGGTCATAAGATTTTGTTGTTTGTTTGTTTGTTACAGGAGAAAAAGGGAAACATCTCTGGGGTTGTTGATCGTTGAGGACAGAATTCTAACAGTACCATAAAGGTACAAAACTGTGTGTGGAACACATTAGGTTTTGCCATCTTAGAGCTTCAAGAAAGCCAGAATAGCGTACCACCTTCTTCTTTCATAAAAAACAAGACCATGTACAGACACTGATCCCACTCTTCATATGGCTTTAGAAATTACTGTTCTCTACATGTCCATTTCCAGGAATCTCACATGTCCCTGTATGCCCATGATGGTAGAGAAAGTCGCTCCTTCCTTGAATTTCCAAGAGCAGGGAGCCCTTTGGGCGCCCTCCATTCCATAGCCACATTAGTCACAGCCCCATTGCACTACACGTGCCAAAAGAGCTTGTAGCATGACTGTGCCAGTGTGAAGATGGAGGGAGGGAGGGAGGAAGGAAGGAAGGAGAAAAAAAAAAAGATAAGAAAGAGGGAGGGAGAGAAAAAAAGAGGGGAGGGAGAAAGAGAGAAAAAAGAAAATAAAGAAGAAAAAAAGAAAGAAAGAAAAGATAATTATAATGCCTGCCTCCGAAAGGTTGCAGCAGTGTTTCTGAACTCAGATATAATGTAGCATGTAACTGTTTTAGGCATGGACCAAAGTATGGTAAAGGATGTCACACTAGCTTGAGGATTTGGTCCCATGGGAGCACTGTTTCAAGAACAATTCGAGGACAGGTACAAGGAGGATGGGAGGAGCGTCCTGATTAGAGAAACGATGGGTGAAGCTGGTCTCATATATTGCAAGAAGTGAACCACTCAAGTGGTACCCTAAACATTTTAGGCAAGCTCATACTGAGATGGGTTTTCTTAAAAAAGAAAGGAAGGAAAGAAGGAAGGGAAAAAAAGGAAGAAAGGAAAGGAAAGAAAAGGAAAATAACATATTGAAGCACAGGTCACAGACCAACACTGAGTGATACTTGAACACAACGCAGATGGTTGGGCTGTGACATCACTGCTGATTATGATGAGTTCAATTTACTTTGCTGGCCCTTAACAAGCAAGCAAGACAGACAGAGGGACAGACGGACAGCGCGGTGCATCTAGAACAGCGCACCAGCCCCCGGCGCCAGTGGAACGATGTCTCTGGGAGACCCTGGGATCACATTCTGAGAGCTGGAAGGGCACTTCAAAGTTCTGTGGTTCAACCCTTTTCTTTCACTGAGGAGGAAACTGAGGTCTGAAAAAGTTAAGTGGACTGTCCAAAGGCACACAGGATCAAATGAGATAACACACAAGAAGCTTTCTGCAGATTTTAAGGTGCTATACAAATGTCATACATAACTATATCATCTCTATGTTATATATAGGCCATATGAACAGTCATCCTCGTCATCCTCACGTGGCAAGGCCAAGATTCATTCAGACCAGACTTCTCCCTCTACATTACCAACATTGGGCTCCCACCAAGTGGATGGGTTGCAAGCACGGGTCAACAAGGTGGGATGGGACAGGATGAAAGGCTTCGAAGGCTGGGTCCTTGGAAGTGGAGGGGCTGCCACCTGGGTGGGCAGAAGGAGGCGCCACCCACCAAGACTGTGGGTCCTTGTAAGACTAAAGCATCACAAGTAGAGGGAAGAACACAGAGCTAGGGGTCAAGTGATTCGGGGTTTTCATTTCAACTCCACCATGTTTTAGTCACGTAACCTTGGGCAAAACTTCTCAGATTTGGTTTCCTTTGGTGTTTAATGATATCTGAGGCCCCTTCTAGCTCTTGTTGCTGTGACTCAGTCATTTTTTCAGACTCTCCATGACCCCATTTGGGATTTTCTTGGCAGAGACACTGGAGTGGTTTGCCATTTCCTTCTCCAGTTCATTTCACAGATGAGGAAACTGAGGCCAATAGGGTGAAGTGACTTGCCCAGGGTCACTCGGCTAGTAAGTATCTGAGGCCGGATTTGAACTTAGGGAGATGAGTTTTCCTGGCACTAGGCCCAGCGCTCTGTGCACCATGGCACCCCCGGCTGCCCTCTTTTAGCTCTAATAGTCTATCAAAAATTTAAACAGCATTTATTTAGTGGCCACTGTGTATCAGGCTCTGGGGACGTGAAAACAGCCTTTGCCCCTCAAGGTGCTCGTCTGTTAATGGGGAAACAGAGGCATGCACTTCCTGGCTCCCTATTTTCCACAGGCGGTGCCAAAGCATGCTAACCATACGATGATGTCTGGGGACGGCAAAGGAGTCCGCAGTAAGCAGGATGGCACGCAGCCTGAGCCTACGGTGACCACGGTGCTGCCCTTCCAGCGCCCAGAGGACCTCCCCAGCCTCGGGACACTCCTGCTGCTCTTGACTTTATCCTGTATTCTTTCCCTGGACCTTGAGCTGGGTTGGGGCACACTCTACTAGCCAGAACACCTGATGCAGCAGAAAGGCCGATTTACAGCTGACGTGCACGGGGTATCGTAAAACCCCGTGCCCCTCAGTCACTCCAACGCCCTCCCGGCTTTCTTTGTACTGAGGCCCGAACGCCTGGTTTACAGAGACAGACCCGGGGCAGATCAGGTCGACCACAGCCCCTCTTCTCTGAGTCTCGCAGCCTGCCTCGGACTCACTCCATCATGTTGTTTAACAATTCCAAATGATCGGCCTTAACGCTCTCCTGCGCTCCTGCCACCATCTCGGCAGGTGCTGCCAGTCAGCTTAGGTATGTTGACACAGACTCCAGTAAAACCAGCGCGCTTTCATCATTCGAGACGACTTAAGGAGGCTTTAATTCCCTATTATACAAAATCGAAAAAAAAAATCTTATCTCCTGGACTGTGTTCCTGTATTTGCCTTTTAAAATTGTTTCTCACCTGGTCCCCCGTTGTCCTTTCTCCTTGGCCTCTCGTTGGGTGACGGAAGGACGCTCTTGCAGCTGCCAGTGCCTGGCTGCTCACGGATAGTGGCTGTGACCGCTCACTTGGCTTCCGCACGCTGACCCCTCGGCGCATTCATGAGCCACAATTGGATTGGAGTGCTCTCGAGTCCTGGCAATCAAGGGGCAGCCGGGCACACAGTGCCTGCCGTGCGCTGGGCTCCGCCGGAGAAGGACGGCTCGGGTAAATATCACGGCTGCCGCCAGCACAGGAGGATAACCTGCCCACACATACACCAGCCCAATTAGCCAGACAAAAAACAATTCCTGGTCCCTCAAGGCTCCAAGCAAGTCTCCCTAATAATACTCCTTCTGAGCTAACTGGGTCTGAAACCACTGTGCTCTCTAGCTGGGAGGGAACGATTAAATCAGCAGAACTGTATTCTGCACTTGAGAGAGCCCAGTTCTAATGACACAGTCAGGAAGAGATGCTGCCGTGTGGACACTGGGTCTGCCCGATTCCAGGCGGGGAGAGCAGAAAAGGCCAATGATGGGGGCTGGAAGGAGACAGACAAAGGCTAGCAGAGAAGGGAGGGGGCAGTGACTAACCAACGAGGGGCCGGACCCGAGCGGGCTCTGCTGCACAGGACCGGCCCACGAGGAGACCAGGACACAGGCCACCACGAGACTCTGGGAGTCAAAGAGGCGGTCAAAGAGCACTCAGGAAATACGGAGGTGAGCCCCCTGGTTGCCTTTCACGCCAGGGGATACACCTCAGAAGAGAGAAAGGGAAAACACCTAGGAACCAAACAAAAGTCAGTGTTCTCCGAATGACTTAGCACTGGGCCAAGAAGCGGTGCTGCCCTGTGGAAATCCACTCCCTCCTCCCCACCCCCCACAAATCATACCGAAAAAAGCAGAGAGAATTATATTCCTTCTAGGGAAAAAAATTAATAAGGAAAAAATGTAAATTGGCAGGCTTAAGGAGAGAGGCTATTGAACAGAAATGTTAAACTAGAGACTGCGTGATTCTAGGCTGAGAGACCATCCTTTATTTTCGTACAAAACAAACTTTTTTTTTCACCCTAAAAGAAAAACTGCCCTGCCGCCCTCCTGAAGCCTTCCAACGGCATCAGCTCAATTCAAAGGATTTCCGTAATTCCAAAAACAAAGTTATTTGCCTTACTTTAGAAGTCCTATTACTTATACATTTTACAATGGATGAAAATCCAGAGGTTCCGTCCATCTTGTAATGAGAAAACTGGCAAAGAATAAACAGCTCTTTAGCAAGCTTAGGGTTTTTTTCCCCTCCATTTTTCCCTTCTATTACAATCTAGCTCCATGACTAACTCCAGCAGACCACCTCTGTGTATAGACTATTTCCACATTCAGCTCCAGGCTAAACATCTTTCTGTGTATATACTAGTAAATTCAACAGTCTCTTTAACATCTGAGAACGAATTACTGACAAGTCATTTTTTGCTTCATATTGCAAGTCAACGTGGCAACCCTGTTTTTTTTCTATTATAAACATGTACTGTACCTCAGCTCAGCGTCGTCGTGGATGCTGATACGAGATTCATAATAGCTGTCAGAATCTGCAATTTTTTCTTTTGTTTTATGAGGTCAGGCAATATTACATGCACTGATATATTCCATTTTCCCAGCAGAAAACCTTCTCATTTGATCCCGACAGGTTGAGGGAGTCATGATTTTGCAACCTCGCATGTGAAACACAGTATGAGGGGGCAGGTGGCTAACCCCACACTTTCCTTTTGCTCTTGTCCACTGGCAACAGTAAATTAAACTGTCAAAAATGGAATTGTCCTGTCATCAACAAAGCTATGGCTTCCCACGTATTGCAACATCAGATATATTTCTAATTCTGCATTTCCCTGCACCTGTAATTCCATCAGAAACTCTTACTGGACCATGGTGAGCAGCTGTCCAAGGGACACTGGCATTGTGAATTCCTTCGGAGCTTTGACATGGCATTTCAAAGACAGAAACTAATGGACGATGCCCGCCATTTGTAATATATGAGAAAGAGTCCTCTGTGCCAGGTCCCGACCTTCCACAGAGCTTTGAACCCCGTCTAAAAGGGGAGAAATGCTAACATGGCTGTGACACAGGCTGCCGAGAGGAGGCCAGGGTGACTCACTGAAAAGAAATTACATCTCCGTTCCATGTCAACAATAAAATAAACTGTATCTGAAATAAATGGAAGCATTCTTGGAATTTAGATCAGGATGTGATGGCCGTACTACCCGAATACAGTTAAATGTTTGCCAGGCTGATGAGTCCAGAATGTCAGTGAGAACACTGGCCCCCTCAAATTCTTTTCCCCCTACAGGGGGCTTTCTTTTTAATTGTTTCATGTAGAATCAAAATTTGGCCACGCTGATGTCTTAAAAAATACTGAGGGCCATTCGAGCTCAGTCCGTAGTATTCATTCTAAACAATGCTCATGGCTGACACATTATCCCCCAGAGGCCATCTCAAAGGGAGGGGAGAAAGGTCTGCAACTTCTCTGGATTTCTGCAGGCTCCAGGTCTCATCTGGGATGACTTACTACCTGCCTCCCATTGGTGTCCATCAGTCCTGCTGGCTTGTGTTTTCAATGAGTTATTCACTTATAACTGGAAGGGATGTCCACACTCTCTCTCTCCCTCCTTCTCTCCCAGGGAGCCCACCCTAAACACCAAACACTAAAAATGAATCCAGATCCAATGAATCCATGCCATCAGTGCATGGGCCCACGCACGCACACACACACACACACACACACACACACACACACACACACACACACACTCTCTCTCTCTCTCTCTCTCTCTCTCTCTGCCTCTTTCTCCCCCTCCCTCCCTTCTCTCTCTCTTTCTCTGCCCTTCTCTCTCCAGCTATCCTTGCAGAAAGAAAAGATCTGGCAAAGAAAGAGCTCTGAAAAATCTGGCTTCTCTGACTTCTTTGAAAGCGACACAAAGTAATGGGTTTTGTTGTTATTAATTAAGAACAGCCATCAAATAGTGTTGCAGACAATCTCTTATGAAAATTCAATGCTTATCAATCACTGGGCTCTGGCCAGAAAGTTAAATTGAGATGAGAAATCATTTCACCCAGCTTAATACAGTCAAAGTGACTCAATATTCCTTTATTAATTCTCATTTAATATCACTTTAAATTGCTGCCATTATTATCCTACAGTATACAAAAGAGTCGGTGTAATTAGTCTGTATTAAGCCCTTTTTATTTATAAGGCACCAAATAAACAAACCCACTTTAATTACCTGGGTTCCCCAGTATTGATCTGAGCATCAAATTTTAATATGATTTTATTTCCAATTTCCATACGACTAGTATTTAAATGTGCTCCGGCAATAACAATTTTGCAGGCCTAAATGACTTTGCCTTCCCAGTATGTAAATGACTGCCGAGCTCGGAGAGCCCTCACGCGGCTTGCCACGCTTGTACTGTGTTTGTGCAGACCTCGGGGGTCTTGCAACTGGCTTCCTGGGCTGTGCTAATATGGCAGCAAAAGCCACCAATTACCAGAAGAGACAAAAGTCAATGAAGACAGGGACTCAGCTCCCTCCCAAACCTTGTTGGGGCCCACTTTGGTACATGGTGTTAACAACATACAAATTTGGAGGTCATTAAGGAGGAGCCGGACTGGCAGGCAGGCGGGCGGGCAGGGAGGGAGGGGACAGACCAGCGCCCGGCAAGCGCACCCATGTCGCACGCACACACACACACACACACACACTCACTCACTCACTCACTCACGCACATGGGACCTGCTGATGTCGGCAGCTCAAGATCCCTCCTACTCCCATGCTACAAGTTTGGGCGTTCCTGTCTCCATTTCACTTGCATTAGGCCCAGCACCTTGATTACCCTGTGGGGGAGGGGGGAATCTCCACCTGCATCCCCCATCGTTATTGATGTCAAGCCTCTTGAGCGGTTATGAATACCATATTGTTTGATGAGAGGGAGGAAATTAGTGACAGGCCTCTGGAGTTCCGGGTGCAGGCGGGCAAATCCCACCACAAATCCTTGTTTAGTGCCTGGAGGAGATAAGGGCTGGGGCACTGCTGAGCAGAAAGAACGCGTGTCCCTCACACACAGTGAGACCCCTGCCCGGACACGGTGCTTTTCATGACAACACGAGAGCTGAATCAGGGAGGGGCTTCTGTGGGGCCACACCCACCAGGTGAGCAGGTCCTGGTCACAGAACCAAAGCGTGTCAGCCCACGTGCTTGAGGGTTATCGCAAAGTGCTGTTTCCGGCAGATTTTTAACAAAAACAAACTTATCCGATGAAACATGCAGTATAGTAAGATGAGCCTGGCCCCCAGAGGGCAATAATGGGGGGAAATGTGGCCTTCCATGGACTGCCTTCTCCATGTTTTTTCGGCATGATGCACTGGGTTGTTGAGAAGAATTATTCTCCAAGATGGCAGGGATTTTTGCATTGTCTGTTTATTCTGTTTACACAGCAAATGAAACCTTCGATATGAATAGGTGAACTCCCAGGAGGAAGAGAGAGATTCAGAAATGATGTACAGATGGGGACAGGGGCCCATGAAAACAGAATATAAATTCATGTGCCCTCAACAGCCACATCTGGAGTAGAACAGGCCAAATAAACAATTTTGACATTAAAAGAAATGAAAGATCAAGAACTACAAAGGGGAAAATGAGGGTTTTTAATACCATTAGTTTACAACATATTTGAAACGGCATTTGAGGGAAAGTCATCAATGTATACAGACCAAGATGGGGCCCAGATTCCCTCCAGTCTCTCGTCCAGACGCCACGGGAGAATCTGTCATCAACATCACCCACGCAAACGGAGTGACCCCACCTTGCTTTTTAACTGGGTTTTTATATGTGTGTCTGGACACAGGTATGCGTGGGTAGGAGCACTCTCCTTACCCATCCCTGTCTCTGACATGACCAGGACACTCACTGGTAACTCTTTAGCAACAACGGTGCCCAGATGCCTTGTTGGTTTATTTGGGTTTTATTTATTTTTTTTTTGAGGGGGGGCTCAAAACCTCCATGGTTGTTTTGGGAAGGCCTGCCCTAAAAACCTCCAAAGGTAAACGGTGCCTGGCATTGCCTCTAACTAGCAGCAACACCGCGGCAGGAGGCCAAGCCAGCGCCGCTCACTAGAATGGGGCCCGGCCCCCTCGCCTGACTGGGGGCCCGCCAGCATCTTCCCCTTCGCAGTTTCAGGCAGACACAATCTCCAAAGGCCCAGCTGAGAGGTCGGGCTTGTGCCGCTTCTCTAGCTGATGCAAAAGACCTGCCTGTCACAGCCTGAAGCCGACCAGGGCCTGGTGTTGCAGGCAGGACAGACCCCAGGCCTTCCAGAGATGCCCGACTCACTGCAAAGTAGGCCACTAGGGGATCCATTCCTTTCATTAGACAAACCGAGAAAGTGGTGAACTCACCATCTTCCCAAATGATGCCAATTTTGAAAAATGGGTTCTGACAGCCCAATAAAACTTTCATGAAGTGACCAAAAGGATGTGCCTGAAATCCGGAGACTGACCCCAAGTCACAAATCTGAGAAAATAATACCTTTCACTCTGCCTAAATTCTCTAAGTGACGATCTCTGGAGTCGCATCACATTCACCGTCACCAAAGCTTTTCACTGTCCGTTGCATATGTGAAGCCTTTTTTTCTTAAATTTTTTTTTTCAGGAGATCTCATATTTTTCCTAGTCTAACAACAGGCATGACTTATTTCAGAATTAAGTGCTAGGCTCTCTGGCGCTCTGGGAGATGTAAACCACCATTTTTACTCCAAATCCACAATACACTTCACTAGCTTGTGCTCTCCAAAGGCCCAGAGCAAGTCCTTAAGATGACGAGCATCTTAGAGAGTGCTTTGGTAAATCATGCAAACAAGAGGGAGGAAGGGGACAAAGTCATCTCTTTTCCCATTTCATAAAACCAGCAAATTGATTTACAAACTGCTACAGCTAGAAAATAAATACCACACTACAAATATGCAAGCCTGATTTTTATCAGACCTATGGCACACACACACGCTCACGCACACGAGTCAGCTGTGGCATGGCAACCCGCCAACGAGGAAGGAGAAGGAAAGAAGTCAACAATTTCATGAAGCGGCAGCTCCCCAGTAACTGACCCATCAAGTGAAAGTTGGCTCCAGAAACCAAGAAATCAGTAGCCAGGGTCACAAAGACCTCTTCAATCTGAAGCAATTCCCTGGCATCTCTTTCCCTGAAACATCATCCCGGGGTCTGGGGGACAGGAAAATAAATAATTATTTCAATGGAGCACTTCAATAAAAGGAAGGGGATTTTTTCCCTTTTTTTTTTTAATTCATCTCGGTGTAAATGCTGGTATTTTTTGTATCAGACAAGCTGCCCATACAAGGCCCAATATACCTAATATTCTTGCCAACAAAGGCATTTGAAATTAGCAATTGCTTTTAGAAACTTTAATTACAATTTTAAAATGCTATTTCTGCAGTATAATAGATTCCAATTGTTTCAGTATTATCTGGCTTGCAAATAAAATCTACAGTAGATGACAATATTCCCAGGATTAATCACTCTTGAAATTCTAATATGCTCTTGAAATATAAAATAAAAAAGACAGCAATGTTGTTGTCGTCCGGAAAGCGTCTTGCTTTTTGCAGTTTGCTATTATTATGCATATCCAGGTAGAAAGTTAATTAACCCAAAGCTTAAGCTAATTATGATAGCAGAATGCTATCAACCAAGCGCTCTCACTCAGACAGCTGGCCAGAATTTCATTTGCTAATCATTTGTCTTTTGGCTGAGCATATGGTGCATTTTTTCATGCTATCAGAGGAACGACAAACAGCTGAAAATCATTAACTAAAAACAATGTGCATAAAATCCAAAGCAGTTTTTTCTACAGCTTTGTGTCAAACAAAAAGCCAGATCCTTGCCCTATAAAAATTAATGATTATTTTGGTTCTTGTCACTTAAAAATTTTAGCTGATAGGACAATAAATATGTGCCAAGAATTTCAGCTGCATCAATTACCTGTTTATATGAGTTTGCAAAAATATTACTGAATTTGTAACGAGGGCATTATAATAAATAGGTGAAGGGCGCATGATAAACGTGGGCATTTCACTGCCCGAGATTTAAAATCACGTTGCCAGAATAAGCTGCTGCCTCGCGGCTGATACCCCCCATCCGAGTGCCCGGGCGCCCAAAAGGCGCTGTCTTAAACTGCCAAGTGAAATGTCTGAACCATATTTGCACACACCTGAAGCGACGTGTGACATTTCCGAGGCCATCCAGAAATCAGTGTAGACATTACAGTATGGAATAAATCAATGGGAAAAGTTCATCTGTGATGTTACTACAGAGAGGGTAAGTACCGAGGACAGGCCTGGGACACAAGCAGCAAACAGTGATGGCCGAGAACACAGGTGTTTGCAGACCCATAAAAGGAGTGGCACCTGACACCAATCCGCCTCTTTGGGAGATGTGAACCCAGGTGCCCGGGCATGGGGAAGGCACACAGACGGCTTTTAAGCCACCAAACTCAAGGTCCCTTCTGGAAAGGCGTCCTGACCTTTTCACAGGCTACGGGATTCCATTAGCACACTCAGTAACTCGTCCCCAGCGATGGAGATCAGAGGAAAAGGACCACTGGAATCTCTGCTTAGCCAAGGCAGGTGAACACTACCACTAGAATAAATGCACATCACCAACAAGGTCTCCAGCTTTTAGAGAAATCCCACTCCAAAGGATGTACCAAAGAGTCTGCCTCCATATGAACATGATCAGTATTAAGCTGCCATGAATTTCCTCAAAGTCCCCCAAAGAGAGCGTTTAAAAATGCAAACATAACAAAAATAAAAACAAAAATTCCCCCTATCTCACTCCGCTAACCTGAAATGTGAAATGCAACGTTCCTCCCCCAGCCAGAAGGAACGCTTAAATACAGAAGCAATCTGCTGTGCTTCAGAAACAAAACAAACAAAAGTTTTTCCCCTCTCCGAGAAGGCCAGGCCCTAACTTTCACATGCTGTGACATCTGTGAGTGCAGCTCGTCAAAGGTTCAGCAGAGCCTGATTAATTGTGAGTCTAAGGGGATTTTTGTTGGTTACGGACCAATGAACTACAGGGAATTTCCATGGCGGTAATATACCGCGGTGACAATACTGA
The DNA here is from genome assembly GCF_003287225.1 of Phascolarctos cinereus. Taxonomy (NCBI): domain Eukaryota; kingdom Metazoa; phylum Chordata; class Mammalia; order Diprotodontia; family Phascolarctidae; genus Phascolarctos; species Phascolarctos cinereus. The sequence continues at coordinate 5,484,476 of NW_027555736.1, forward strand.
GCCCTGTGTTTATTACAGTGGCCACTCAAATAGCGAGCAGGAGAATATTCCATTTCGGGGCTACAGAGACGTGTCAGGAAAACCTTGGAGTCAGACCAATACTTCTTTCAAGACTGAATGTGATGCTCAGAAAACATTTCCTTTATGGGCTCCCGAAGGAGGGGAGTTATTTATTTTGAATCAAATTAAAGTGAATAAAATAGACAGACTCTGCACCCCCCCCCAAGCTGGCCAGCAGATTTGCCATCATCATGCAGTTTTGGAATCAGACGCGAGCACCTAAGTGGGGTTTCTTAAATAATTGGGTGCTTGCTTTTGGCCGAGGACGTGCAGAAGGCTCCGGTAAAGGCGTCGGAGTCAGGAGCTGGGAAGGTCAATGGGCAGTCCTTGGTTAAACAACCCTGATGGGGGACGGGGGAAGCAGGCTTTTGACAGATAGTTCTGACACCACCCAAGGGGACTGTTTTGCCCAGCAGTTTGGAAAAACCTGAATCTAAAAGAGAAAGACCTAGCCAAAGTGTCAGGAGCCACATTACTTAAATGGAAGGTTTCAAGAAACAAAGGCTGCACGACAGTATTACTATTCACTGGTTCCTTTGTCACAACTGCATGCAAAAAGGCTTTTAAGATGAAAAGTATTATGGATGTGCAAAGTTTGTTTATTATTATTTGGAAACGGAAAAGTACCTTTGGTGGCTGGTCCACTGGGAGCGCTGTACCCAAACCTATTACTTCAGTCATAAAGGTTTAATCATTTGCAGTTCAAATGCTGAACTGTCTTCCCAACGCCCAGGATTTTCCACACCGAAGTTTCTGAGTACGCACAATTCTTTACTGATGAAAAATACTCCACATTGAAATGGGGGTGGGGGGAGGCACTGCCTGAATCCAGTCCTTAAAGTCTTCCCTTTTCTTCCCAAAGGCTACTTACATAAACATTGATACTGATATTAATATTAATTTATCATTAATACTAATGTTTCACTAACCAACCAGACGTATTTTGAAACATCCAATTCCTCTGGAAAGCTCAACCTGCAGGTCTGACTATGAAAAATGTTCTGCAATTATTTCACTCCAAAGGTCCATCAGATAATACGGTCAGGTGCTCGGCGCCCACACAAGGGCTCTCTGGACTCGGCCCTCAGTGCAGAACGTCCATGCTGCTTTCACAGGGCCCTGCAGGCTGCGGGTGGTGGGGGTGCTGGCGGTGGAGAGAGATCATTCTCTCTGCCTTTACTTACCCCTTTACCCAGAAGGAGCACTCTCAGACAATTTAAAGAAGAGCCCACCAAGGACGTGACAGGCAATCCAGATGTTTGTCTTATAGGATTAATTTAATTTCTAAACTAGTGATTTTTCCAAGTTTGGTGAAGAAAAGGCAAATTCCCCAGAGCCTTCCCATCTCCCTCAAGGACGGACCAGGATTCCAGGATTAGGGGCACCACACCTGCTTTGACGTTTTTACCACACTGCCAAGGGATGAGAACGATCATCAGCGGCCAGTGCTGCCGAGAGGTACATTCTGATAGAAATCCCCTCCAAGGCATCACTCAAGTAGGGATAGCCTTTGGGGCCTTCAGCCTCCCCCATGGACAGGGCCTATGGACAACTCAGGAGAGAAGATGATGGGGTTCTGGGTCATGAGTGCTGCCCAGCCAGTGTTTCACCAAAAACTGGAGACAAGCAAGGATCCTCAGGGCCATCTTGTCCAAGCCCTAGATTAAAGGAATCTCCACCAGAACTCACTGGAGACGAGGTCATCCAGCCTTAGTCTAAAGACTTCTAAAGGCAGGGACCTATCCCCTCCTGAGGCAGCCTAGGTTAATTTTGGACATCTCTATTAGGAAATTCTGGTCCACCTTGAGCCTAATAGGACCCTTGGCACCTTTCTACATTTGCTCAGGGTTCTGCCTCTACAGAGAGCTGGGAGGAGAAGGCTAATCCATCCTGTGTGATGGTCATTCATCACCAAACAGCTATCATTCCCACTTCCCCCACGCCTTCTCTTCAGGCTAAATATGCCGGTTCCTTCAGTGGAAGGCATGAACACCAAGGGTCATAGATGACATAAGACGTGGACACCAAAGGCCCTCACCATCCTGGCTTCCCTCTTCCAGACCCTCTCCAGTTGAGTTTTTCTTTTTCTTTTCTTTTTTTTAATTGATTTATTTTTAGTTTTCAACGTTCACTTCCATATGCTTTTGAGTTTTAAATTTTCTCCCCCACCCTCCTCAAGACAGCATATAATCTGACATAAACTCCACACATACATTTCTATTAAAGATATTTTCATATTAGACATGTTGTAAAGAAGAATTAGAACCAACAGGAGGAACCACAAGAAAGAAGAAACAAAACAAAACAGAAGAAAAAAAGAAGAGCAAATAGTATGCTTCGATCTGCATTCAAACTCCATAGCTTTTTTCCTCTGGATGTGGATAGCATTTTCCATCATGAGTCTTTTGGAGATATCTTAGATCTTTGCATTGCTGAGAAGGGCTAAGTCTATCAACGTTAGTCATCACCCAACATGTCTGTTGCTGTGTATGCAGTTCTCCTGGTTCTGCTCAGTTCACTCAGTATCAATTCATATACATCTTTCCAGGTTTTTCTAAAGTCCACTTGCTCATCATTTCTTATAGCACAGTAGCATTCCATTACATTCACATACCACAACTTGTTCAGCCATTCCCCAATTGATGGACAACCCCTCAATTTCCAATTCCTGGCCACCACAAAAAGAGCTGCTATAAATACTTCTGTATATGTGGGTCCTTTTCCCATTTGTATGATCTCTTTAGGATACAGCCCTAGAAGTGCTATTGCTGGGTCACGGGGTGTGCCCATTTTTACAGCCCTTTGGGCAGAGTTCCAAATTGCTCTCCAGAATGGTTGGATCATTTCACAACTCCACCAACAATGCATTAACGTTCCAATTCTCCCACATCTTCTCCAACATTTATCATTTTCCTGTTTTGTCATGTTAGCCACAGTTGAATTTTTCAATGGATGAACATCATTTCTGGGCAAACAGAAGAGATGAAGATGCCTCAGCTCTCTTCAGGGCCTGTGGATGCCCTAGACCAGTAAGTCTACAGGGAAGTCTCCAAAGATCCACATAGGAGATTTCAGATCCATCTTCCTCAGTGGTTGGGGATGGCGACAAAAGTCCACCACTCATTATTAGCTAAAGAGGTTATGGGGATAAAGTAACTTTCAGGCTTCCACATTCCACAAAGGCAGCTAAAGGAGAGTCAGGGCAGCAGCCAGAACACCTAAAAGTTGGCCAGGCCTGGCCAGTTCAGGCCAGACCAGGGGCCGAGCCTAGGATTCAGGAAGTCTCTTTAATTCAAAGTACTAGATAAGTAGGTAGTCTATGCTGAGCCTCCTCTCAGTAGCACAGCCTGCTGAAGGCTAGCACTGATCACGTGGGGTGCTTTGTCACATGTGGGAAAAAGGTCTTCCCCTACAACTTAAAACTTAAAAACTGACCATATTAATCAAGTGGTCAAATTGCTGACAAGCATATAAGAATATTTAGAGACTTCTCAGTCATAACTCCGCAATTCCACGGGAGGTTGAAATCTACATGAACTTTTACTCAGAATGCCAACCATTACAAGGGGGCAATTTGTATAGAAAATTTTCCTTTACGTACTCCCCTGAAACCAACACATCACAATGCCACAACAACCCATGAAATTATTTAGAAGACAAGCTACGAGCAAAGAGGAAAACAGCCCTGAGACGTGTGAAATGATACATCCTTCCATCTCTCAACTCCCACAGCCACCACCTCTCAAGTGTTATGTGCCCACGGCACAGAGATGTCCGTCAACTCCTCTACTCGCTCAACCCAGGGGCCTCCAAGATCCAATGGTAGCTCACCTGCTGAACTCTGGAAGTGCTGCCCCACCTGGCTCTAATCTGTCTTCCCAGACTCAGTGGACCTAGCTCCCCCTCAAGTACTCTGCTGTCCTTCTGTTCCTCACATGCACACCATCTTCCCTGATTGGGCCATTGCACCAACCTGCCCCCACGCTTGCAGGATTTTCCTTCTTCATCTCCAACTCCCAGAATCCTTCTCTTCTGTCAAGGCCCCATCAAGGTCTAGCTCAAAGCACCCCGTTCTCCATGATGCCTTTGATGAGGTCCCCTGCCCTAGCTACTAGTGCCCTCCCTCCCAAACTACCTATCTTGTCTTGATTTCCCATATATTTTATTCTGTATGCGCTTCTGCATGTCCCTGTTGTCATTCTGGCTTCAGCCACTACCTGCCCCCCCTCCCCCACTAAAATATAAGCCCCTTGAGAGCAGGGATTGTTTCATTTATTATTGCATGTACATCCCCAGGGGCAGCGTCTAGCACACAGGTGGCACCTGTAAAACGCTTGACTAGTTGACTGAATCACAGTAAGCAAAATTCAAGAAACAGGTATGTTACAGACTGGGATCTGAACGTGTCTTCTCTCCTCAAGGATCCTAAATTCCCCTGGAGGAACTGGGCCTAGGAATTAATCACTCATTTGGATATGGATTAGACCACAGAATCACCAAAGTCCCTTTGAACTCTGGAATCCTCGAGTTCAGGGGTTACTAGCCACACAACTTCACCAGGAGACAACACCGACCGGCTCATAATCAGTATGTGGAAAAGTCAAAGAGGGCCTACACATCCTGGATCATTGTTTTGACTCTACATATTATATCTTTTATTACAGTTTTGTATTCTCATATGCCTGTGAGCAATTGGGCTGTCTAATTTAGCCATTTAATTAACAAAGGTCAATTTTTAAATTTATCAGATATAGATTCAGGACATTTGATAAATATTTATGGAATGAAATTGGCGATACCAATTGCCTCCACAGAATCCTGCAGCTGGAAGGCCCACAGTGATCACTTGCATGTCCTTCCTCCCTGATACACAAATCCAGGAACACTCTTGGGGACAAAAGAACCATCTCACCTTTGTCCAAATGCCTTCAACAATGAGAAGCTCAGTGTTTTCCTAGCAGCCTTCCCGCTGCAAACAGAACCAGCTGCTGTCAAGGGGAGGTCCATCCTCTCGCGCCAGCCTGGTGTTTGGGGGATGCTCTGGGTAAGGCTTCTTCTTCTGGGAGATACGAAGGGACGTTATTAACAGTCAAGACTAGGTCTTTTGATCTCACGGCAAAAAAGAGCTGATGTTTGTGGGAAAAGTCCAAGCATTCTGCCACCTTGGACCTTCAAAAAAGAGGAAAACCAGGAAGGGGCTCCCCAGTTTCTCAAATTCCATAGTTTTGTTTTGATGCAAAAAACAGTGACAGTTTTCTCAAGACAATGATGAGGCTCCTTCAGCTCCTCAGTATTCTCTCTGCACACAAGTGCAAATTCCAAGTAAAAAATACCATAGAAATAGGAAGCGGTGCCCCCAGAATGGGAGTGAATGGAAGGCAGTGTGTTTCGTTCAGTTCTGACTGTGAGGCCTTAGCAGTCCCTGAAGGTTCTCAACAGAGGCAGAGATTTCTCAGTCATAACTCTGCAATTTCACGGGAGGTTGAAATCTAGATGAACTTTTACCCAGAATGCCAACCATCACAATAAGGCAATTTGTAAAGAAAGTTTCTCAGGACGCTGGGAGCTGAGATGCATCAGGCACATTCTGGCATCCGCCTTGTCTGGGGCAGACCCCTCCCGCCTCCCCGGCCCCACCACCCACGTTGGTACTTGCTGACGCCATGTTTGAAAGGTGTTGCTCAGTTCTCCTAAAGTGCAGTAGCTACTTACTCTAAAAAACAGACCATCAGCCTAGCCCTCCTGCCAATGAAGTGGACTTGGGATTTCAGGGATGTGCGGACTCCATGGGAGAGAGCTCCTCCCCCCAATCGATCACCTCTTTTGGAGAGCTGCCTAGAGCACTGAGGCATGAAGCACTTGGCCATGACGTACCCAAGGTCACCTGGCCAGGAAGCAGCACAGGCAAAATTTGAACCCAAGGCTCCCTGCTTCCAAAGCACAATCTCTAGGCTACAGCAGGTGGCCTTGAGCCACACAAGCTTCTCAGGAAGGAATTCAGAGAAGGTCAAATCAGCATGAGCCACCAGTGCTCAGCAGCCTACATGGACCTTCCTCCCCTCAAAAGCAGCCCCAGTTAGGAGGCTCACGGACTAGACATCCTTCCTGAATTGGGCTTCCAAATCCAAGGCAGGAAGAGAAAGAGCTAAGCTTCAATCAGATGATCAGATTAGACTGTGAGCTCCCTGAGGGCAGGGGCTGTTTTGGCCTCTTTTGTATCCAGGGCCCAGCACTCATTAGGTGCTTAGCTGACTGGAGGAACAAAGGCTCCAATTCGGCACAGGGGCAGGAAAAGCTCCCAGGGGAACGTTAATCACCAAACAGGAGTGACAGCTGCTCAGCATTTGGTAACAGCTACCAGAACAAAGGAAGAAGCAAAGTGACTCTCCTAACTCCATGTTGAAGGCACACACTCTGCTTGAATGTAAGTTCCCTGAGAGCAGGCGCTGATTCTTTCTTTTTGTCTTTGCATCCCCAGGTCTTAGCACCAGGCTCAGAACCCAGGCCACGATCCTCAGGGGCTTGCCACCGCTCTGTGTTCTATAGAGAAGCAACATGTAGTGAAGAGTCAGGAAGACCCGGGTGTGAGTCCCGCCTCAGACAAGCTCCAGAAGCTTCAAGCTGGCAGAACAGCCACCACGGGCAGCTCTGCCCGGGGTAGGGAGGCTCCTTCACTGAGGAAATCGCAGAGGGGGTTCAAGTTTGTTTTAAAAAAGAAGGAAAAAAACATGTAAAAACCCCTGTGTCCTAGCAGCCATTCTCTGAGCCCCTCAGTTCATTGAAAAGAAGGCTACAGATTTAGAACAGTATTTTATAACAACTGATTTCCCACTGACGTATAATTATCGAGTTCTACCTTTGCATCAATAAATTTCTTTTGATTACTTGCTGGGCTATTTTTTTTTTTTAATATCACATTCATAAGGGTGGGGAGGGGAGAGAGAAAGTACAAAAACAGTCAGAGAGCATTTTTAATGGTCAGTCTAGCACAGAGTTCAGCCCGTTCATCGCAATTCCAAATTCTCTGTCGGTTAAATCCGCTCTGTGGCCGGTTTCCCACTTCGAAGACCAAACACAGGGCTGTAAAAAGCAGAATCAAATTCCAGGTTTCCTGCTCTTTCCTCGTCTCGAGGTTTAAGATGGCAGATTCACCCAGTGGTACAAACTAACACCACCACGGCCTCCGAGGCCTCCAGTACAGAGGCCGGGGGCTTAATAAAGGCTTGTTGAGTAACTGACCAGATAACCTCAAAACGTGCAGTACACAGCATCCCCTCCCCGTTAAAAGGAAATAGGGCTCTTTCTTTTTCACTGATACTGTATTTAAATCTCCCTGACCTCCCTGGGTGTCAACCTTTGAAAAAAATTGAGGAAAAAATCCAGCGAAATTGCTTAAACTTGAGAAAAATCTAAGGTCCCACACCACATTGTACTCCCATGGCCTCTGACCTCTCCGAAGGAGCGTAGGGAGGTGCCTTCTCAGATCTGCTCTTTGGGGCCAAGCTGTCTCTTACAATTTTGGCAACACTCATTCGCAACTGCTTGGTGGTAGCTGTGTTTCCTGCCAAGCGGCCCTGGCACTGCTGATTTCATTTTTCATCAGTTCATTACGGTCTTCCCAGGTTTCTCCGGTTTCACCCCCAATGCATGGGACGGTCCATCTTGGACCTGCACCACAATGCACTGAGCCATCCCCCAGTCAAGGGGCACCCATGGACCTTGTTCCTTGTGGAGCTGGAGGGGCCCCGTTCTTTGTGTTCAGCGGTGCTCTCTGGCAGGAGAGCAAGCCCGGCCCGAACCAGACGTCCATCGGGATGTTCTACTCTCTAGTCACAGTAAAGTCTAACAAGTGCCAGTAAAGTCAGAACAACAGACTCCAGTCTCTTCCTCCACACTGTGTCTCTGTTGCAGTCACCTGGTTTCAATGGGGGGTTCTACTTTGCTTTTCCTGAGAACTTCAACAATTCTGAAGAATGTTAACAATGTATTCCCTGTGAGAGCCATTCACCACACACTCAATAAATATTTAACAAGGCCTATTGTGTGCCAGGAACTGGGGCAGGGGGGCAGGGAATGGGTGCAAAGGGAAATAAGAGAGATGTGCCAGATTCAGTGTCCACAGAGATGGGAGTTCAGCTCCAGCCGACATCACTTATTAGCTCGACATTCACTATATTTCATTTAACGGCCCTGACTCTCAGCTTCCTCATCTGTAAAATGGGGATAATAATACCACTAAAAGCTACCTCCCAAGGGAGTTATGAGCGTCAGCTCAGAAGTCTGTACAGCAATCTGCAAAACCTAAAATGACAGAAATGCTGGCTTTGTGGGTCACAAGCACAAGATGAATGAAAACAACATCAGGAGAGGTTTAGAAAGGGCTGGGGGACTGGGAGGGGCCCACTTCCAGCAGGCGGGGATGCAGGAAGTCTGATCCCACCTGAAGCCCAAGAGATTTTCCAAAGGGGTCTGTGCAGACTAGAGCTGAACGCCACAGGCAGAGAGCTGCTTCCCACAGGGAAAAGGCAGGCAGGCTATACCTGGCCACACGGTAGAGATGAAGCCCCGTCACAACTCCCACGGGTCAGCAAGAAAGGCACAGGATGGATTTTGTGACCAGTGAAGCTCTTCAGTGCTTACGGGACTTTGCCCATGTCCTAAGGACACAAAGGAACGCTCACTCCAACTGACTCCAACAATCTGATCTCCCCAGATGTGTATTCCCGAGCCCTCCAGTTTAGAAAGTGGCCCAACACCTCCCAAAGGCCTGGAAAACTATTCTGTGACCAGAGCTCCAGTGGAAGCCAGGGATGGAATGAGGGGACCCACTCTCTTCAGGGAGGAATTACAAAGGAGATGTCCAGGCTCCACCCTTCCTTCTGAGCCACACCCCAAGCTGAGAGCTTCCACACAGTTAAAGCGATTGTCTCCCAATAACACCTAAAGGTGGCAGAGCCCTCTCCATTTTACAGATGCAAAACTGAGGTTCAGAGGTGAAAGGGCCAGCTTAGACACCATTAAGTTTGGCCAGACTACAAATCCAGCACCCTCCCACTGACAACTATCACTTAAAGGAGGGAGGTCAATTTGGCTAGCAGTTTCCACACGTGTTTTCACCGTGTCCAACCTGGAAAATGAGCCATCAGACCTTTTAAGGCAATTAGGGAAAAGCCCACAGAGAACCCCAGAGACAAAAGAATACACAGGAATGACAAGACAGTCACCATCAGTCTTTCAGCAGGATTCTCGGAAGAGTCCATGTACATTTGCAAGTGAAGCATCATTTCCACTGCTCCAATTCAGAATCCTGCTGCTTTTGGTGGCTGCGCTTCAGGGACTCCTTCTAGACAACCCGAAACAACAAGAAGCAGGGAAGGACTTCAAGAAGTAGGATAGCCCAATGGGCAGCACACTGGACTTGCAGTCAGGAAGAGCCAGGTTGAAATCCTCTCTCAGACACCAACTAGCTGTATGACCCTGGGCAAGCCGCCGCCCTCACCCTCTATGGCACCTCATTTCCTCATCTACAGTTTTGGACTCTCCTCCAAAGTCTCAGACTAAGGTCCTTCCAGCTCACAGTCAGTGATCCTGTGACCTCTGCACACTGGCTTTGAAAATCACAGTTATTGGGGCAGCTAGGTGGTGCAGTGGTTAGAGCACCAGCCCTGAAATCAAGAGGACCTGAGTTCAAATCTGGCCTCAGACCAAACACTTGACACTTACTAGCTGTGTGACCCTGGGCAAGTCACTTAACCCCATTGCCTAGCAAAAATTAAAAATAAACAAGCAATTAAATCAACAAATGAATGAATGAATGAATGAATGAATGAATGAATAAAAAAAAAAAGAAAATCAGGGTTACTGAAGCATCAGCCCTGAGCTGGGCTTTACATTTTTTAAGTGCTGCTAAGCCCCAAATCATCTCTGCTTGAATGGTTGGGGGTGTAGATGCCTCACAGGTGGCCCAGCTGAAGAAGGGGACCACTGTGACCTTGGCTGAAGAGAAGAAAGCACTCTTAACAGCTTTATCAGAAGACCGATCTTATTATGGGTCAAGTTCATGTCCCATGTTGGGCACTCAGGGCTCCCAAGGGAAAAAAAAAAAGAAAAATGACCTCAAAGCTTTGTGTGAGAGTCCTCTTTTCTGAGACCTTAGGCTCCCCAAGCCTCCTTAACTAACAGCCACAACTAATGATTTAGGCATTCTCACAATTATGACTGCCAGGATCTCAGGAGAGTCTAACCAAGCCAATTAAATTAAACATTAAACAAAAAAAGGCAAAATACCTTTGCTGATAATTCACGAAGGCAGTACAGTGATGGGGGGTGGGGAGTCCTGTCCTCGTGGCCTGGGCAGACTAAAGGGGGCCATTTGGTTCTCATGGCCTTTTTCCACATCTCTGCTGGATTATTCCCCTAAGAACAGCAGTTCACCCTAAACACAAAGGAAGAAGAGAAAAGGCAGCCTTGGCCACCTCAGTGGCTGAAGGTGAATGGGATGCTTAGACCCATTTTTTAAATAACATTACTTGCATTTATTAGACAGATGGCCATGAAGAGGGATGAGCCCGAGCTGAGGCGGGATATCTGGCCAGGCTTTCCCCATGGGAATTGCGGCGCCTCAAGTGACTTATCTCACTGTGTGCTGGAAGTCTTTGCTCCCACCTCATTCCAGAACCGCTCCCCAGTGACTACTTGCAACCCCGTCACCAGCCCTAACCAAGCCAATTGAAGGCCACCAGCCCAACTGCCTTCAGCATTTTGGAAAACAGACTGGAAAGAGCTGAGGGATCCAGCTTCAGAAAACATCTCCACCACATGCAGTCACTCACTGCGCCTCCCGGGCTCGGCACCGGGCTCAGCAACAAACGCCAGCACCACTCTCACAACTACCCAAGAAGCCATCATGGCGCCCCCACACCTTCCCACAGGGCCTCACTCATGGCTGCCTAGAAACGAGCCTCCACTTCACCAACATGCAGACGCATCCCCCCAAGTACACAGAGATGCCCAGGCTCTTGCAGCCTCCCGAATGAGAGGCCACTGGGGCGTGAGCCAAGGTCCCTTCTCTGGACCAAGCTCATCTGCTCATCCCTGTGGCCAGGGTGGGGAGGCAAAGCAGGAGCACGAAACAGGGGCCCATAAACCTGCCCATGGTCCCCACCCTCTCCCTGCCCCAGGATGCTGCAGTGCTAATAAAGTCCGGCTTGTGGTTGCTAGCACAAGATTCATCGCATCTCAAGAGCCAGTAAACAGGAGATGGTCAAACCTTGCCTCTATCCCCTCCCTGGCTGGAGCATCAGTGCTGATATAGGGGATTTTATGGAAGGAATTCTAGCCTTTCAAGTTATTCATCAGTCTGTGAATGACAAATGACACACTTCTCAAAGTTTGCGTTCTCTTTCTTGGCTCGAGCCACGCAAATCAGACTCCTACTTTCTTGCCTCTCCTTGCAATTCCATGGCTGGCTTCTGCTCATGCTAAGCAGAAATAACAGCCCGCCCTTTCTGGTCAGAAATAAACTCACGGAATAAAGAGGAGCATTTGCTCCCCCTGGATTCAGCCACACACTGATGGTTTCTGGTTTGGTGGTTGGTTTGTTTTAAACAAAACATGCTGAGAGTTGCTTTAGGAACCCAGCTTGCAGAGATCCTCAAGCTAAGAAGAAAGAGGCATATGCTTGGAAAAAGATCATTTTGAGAGTTTGAAAGACACAATTATTCCTCCCTTTTACAAATGCCTTCCAACCACTTTAATGGCAGAGGGATCGATTTTTGCAGTGCCCCCAAGGACCTCCCCCATTAGCCTTGCTGGTACTGTGAGTCAAATGGACTGTGCAGGTCCAGGGAAGGGGGCTGGCGCTCAGAGTCTTAACTGTAGGGTGGTTCTATAAGACAAGAGGGCTACAAAGGTCCCTAAAGAAGGTTGAGCTTAGGGGCAGCTAGGTGGCACAGTGGATAGAGCACTGGCCCTGGATTCAGGAGGACCCGAGTTCAAATCCAGCCTCAGAAACATAACACTTACTAGCTGTGTGACCCTGGGCAAGTCACTTAACCCCATTGCCTAGCCTAAAAAAATAAAAATAAAAGAAGGTTGAGCTTACTACAGAAGTAAATTATTTTAACAATTTATGAGATTGGGGGTGAGCCCTTCATATTTTCCACTTTCTGACCACTGACTAGACACCTTTCCATCATCAGGAAGCTGGAATGTTTACAACAGAGACAAGGTTCTTTCGGCTTCCGTATGTGCGTGCGTGTAGACGCAGACATAAGTTAAATGCTGATGTTTCCAGGGAAAAGCTTGAGTGGAGGGCCCAATGAGGCCAAACTGTAAGTGTGTCCAAAGACATGAAGCTGAAAGATTGTTGATAGACCCAAGATGGACTCCAGTTGGTAAACGCTCAACACTTTAGTTCCTTGGCCACAGGTTAAGTAAGAAAGTTACATGGCTTGGAATCATGGAATGCCATGATTTCCAAAAAATCCAAACACAAGTACCCAAAAGCGTCATAGAAAGACCTCCAGCGAGAGTAAGGAGGCTCAACCATGAGAACAGCAATGAGCTGAACGAAAGAAGTGCATCAGAGACTTGCTCAAAGGTCAGGCCAAGCCCTGCCCTCCCGCAGGAGGCCCATCCTGACCCTTCTCCCTCTTAGTGGTTCCCATCCCCCAGAAATCACTCTACATGTCTCAGTACACAATTTGTATTCAGTCTTCCAGGAGGCCCTGGAGAGGAGCAACTGCTTTGTTTTTATAGTTGTACACCCAGGGCCTGTCACAGTCTCTGACACATAGTAGCTGCTTATTAAATGCTCACTGAATGAATGAATGAATGAATGACACGTGTTCCTAGAAAAGGAGATGGGATGCTCATGGAGTAGGAATGAGAGCTAATGAATGGTCAGCCCATCATTCACTGGTACTCACAAAAGTGAGAAGACCTAAAAGAAGGCCTTCAATATGGCAGTCTGATGGACATGGGCAGGAGCAGCCCCAGATAAGGAAGTGTGGAGGGGCTTCAACCAGCTCTGGGGAATCAAGTGCCCACTTTGAAGAGCTCACAGGGCCATCAAAGCATGAGCGTACATTATTGTTTTCATATGTGTGAAAAAGAGAAAAGCAAAAAGTTGCTTGTTTTTTTTTTTTTAATTGACCTTCATTTCCCAAAAAGGGATCATCTGCTTGAGGAGAACTTCCTCAGTGCGGAGACGAAGAGAACCAGACCCAGCTCCACCCAAACAGCCTCTTCCTCTCCACACCGAGGCCAGGCACCAACGGCCGGGGATCTGACACAAAGCAGCATCTGCATCCACTGGGGGAGAGCTGAACAAGTTGTAGGATATGAAAGTAATGGAATGTTACTGTTCATAAGAAAAGGTGAGCAGGGAGACTTGAGAAAAACCTTGAAAGACTTACATGAACTGATGCTGAGCGAAGTGAGCAGAACCAGGAGAACATTGTACACAGTAACAGCCACACTGTGCAATAACAGCCACACTGTGCAATGACCAACTTCGATAGACTTGGCTCTTCTCAGCAACACGAGGATCTAAGATTAATTCCAAAAGACTCATGCTGGAAAATGCTATCCACATCCAGAGAAAGAACTATGGAGTCTGAATGCAGGTAGAAGCATACTACTTTCTTTTTTTTCTCATGGTTTTTCCTTTTTGTTCTGATTCTTCTTTCACAACATGATTAATGTGGAAATATGTTTAATATGTTTGTACATGTATGGCCTATATCAGATTGCTTGCAATCTTGGGGAGGGGGAAACATTTGGAACTCAAAATCTTATAACAGAGAATTTGAAAACTCAATATAAATTAATTTTTTTTAAAATGGTCATCCTGAGCAGGGCACGATGTCAGTCTGAACGTGGCTCAACATTCAGGTGTCACCCAACAGAAAAGAGAAGGAAGCGCAGCGATTGCCTTCCTGGCCCTAAGTGCATGACAACACAAGGCGAGTTTTGCTTCCTGGGGAAAGAAAGCCTTGTGGCTTGGGTTTGCAGTAAATCTCACAAGCTCTCCTGTGGCACATGTATCATCACTGTCCATCTCCCCCATACTTTGGAACTAAAAGATCAGATACTGAGGCCCATCCATCAGCCAGCATTGATGCTTCTGCCACACACACACATTTTGGGCGTGCTTTTTAACATCAGAAAAAAGAAGGGAAATGTCAGGCAAAATGATGTGATGGAAATAGGCGTCTTTTGTCCTTAAAGGGGTCTAGGCAAATGAAGTCAAAATCGATTCCCAAGTACTTGAAACAGCTACGTCAAAGCTAAAAATGTTTGCCATAGAAATCCCCGGTTACCATTTGGAACCATTTATGGACGTCTCCTTTTGCTAAAAATCCAGAATGCTTTTCTCGCTGGAGTCCCAAAATTGCATCTAATGAGCTCTTAAATGAGGTGTGTATCTGCAGGCATACAAAGGTTTCTTGTCAAGTAATAAGCCAGAGATAAAAATCCCTAATTACTTTCTATCTGGCCCCCTACATACAAACACACCCATGTGCGGTGGTGGGAAGGGAGCACACATACCATTTCTTCTTTAAAAAGGTTGTCACATCTAAGAATAATGACAACAGCAAGCATTTACATGTCATTTACAATGTGGTGGGCGTGGCAGTAAGCACTTCAAAATATTATCTCATTTGATCCTCACAATGTGCCCTTATCATTCCCATTTCACAGCTGAGGAGGCCGAGGTAGGCCTCAGAGTCAGCAAGTGTCTGAGGCAAGGTCTCCCCACCCCAAGGTCAGAGCTCTATTCAGCGCACTGCCTCTCGTCTTGAAAGAAGTCTATGTTGAGGTTCTTTTAATTAACTCTCAGTGATATTGTGAACTGATGAGCCTATCTTGAAGACTATCCGGTTGATTTCTTGTTTCTTTGTGAATCTCCTGGCCACTCCTTCTGCCATGCTGAAAAGCCAAAATGAACACGAGACAGCTAGGAAGAGCTCAGGAGAATCGCCATGGCCACCAGTGGCCTGCACTAGGTAGATTGCTTGAAACCCTATCTCCTCTTCCAAAGCGAACAACACCAGCCATGGGGCCGGGGGCAAGACAGACCGACAGGACCTCCCTGGTTGTCAAGCTCAACGTGGTTCTCTTCAACAGCACAAGAAGGAAAAGATTAAGGGCTTTCTGGAACTCACTCAAGGCCACCAACTCTCCATTACTATTCCATGACATTCAGCTTCTTTGGAACATATTGGCTCACGAAATTCCTTTAAATCTGGTTAATTTATGCAGTGCAAAAGCAAGCTCCATGTTCACAGAAATTTGTTGTGTTTTCCCCAGAGCACTTTTGGATGGCGCGAAAATGTGTGATTTAGGGAGAAATCACTGGCTTTCCCAGGATTCTGGGAGACAGAAGGGCCAGGAAGGAGGGGCAGCTCTGCTCTGACCCACCACCTTTTCAACCCTGTGTCCAGAATGCCAGGGGAGAAAATGTTAGCAGGAGCACTGCCAAGGTCACAGCCACCTAATCTTCACAGTCTGGTTTACAGGGAACAATGGGGAGTCTGTCAGAAGGGGGCTGCCCTCGCATCCCTGTGGGAACACACTGGCTAGCTCAAGCTGCCCTCTGTAAATCATTTCCCCCTCAGAGCCTCAATTGCTTCACCTGTAAAATGGGAGCAATAATGCTTATATAGCCTCCCTGATGGAGTTACTGTGAAGAACACACTTTGTAGGTCTTCAGATGCTGCACAAAAATACATGATTTATCCACATTAATTAACCACCAAAAAGCACTTAATGTTCTGAGATAGCCCAGCAGAGCGTGGACACATGATCCTGCTACCTGCCCCTTAGACGACCCTTCTGGGCTCCATTTTTCTGCCTTGTAAAATGAGATTAGACTAGAGGACCGGAGGGCACACCCAACAATGAATGGATGACGCTCTGCCCCTACTGTGCCCTTAAGCCCACCCTCCTCGTTACAGGGCAGAGGATGGAGCAGGAGGACCTGGGGGCCCCGACCCTGCAGCTGAACCACCCCCTTCCCATCACACTGCCACCCCCGTCTGTTGTGGGAAGGAGCCCACTCGGCTCCACCGCGCAGTGGCATTGCCCTTCATTCCAATGGAAATCTCTCTGTACCGGCCATCTGCAGACTGTAGATCTGACCTCTGGGAACAAGGTCTACCAACCCGGGGTCTCTTCCTAGTGAAAGGCTTTCAATAACAGTGATCTTAATGTACTCCCCACCCCCCTTCCCAATTCTAGTTTAATTTAAAAAAGAGAGCTCCTCTTTTTTGGACTAAACGCACTTGATTTCTTCAAGCGGTCCCTGTACGGCACAGTCTCCTCTCTCCTCCTCCTTCCTTCCTCCAGATGCTCAACAGGTCATCAAGGCCCTCCTAAAAAGAGGCCTCGGAGAACCAAGGTCTGTCTGCCCACGAGAGAGCCTGATAAAACCAGACTACGTATCATCCTCTCCGTCTGGACAGCTTGCAATTCCAGCAGCGGGTGGCGCAGCGCACAGAGCGCAGGCCCGGAGTCAGGAAGGCCTGAGTTCAAATCCCACCTGAGACCCTTACTAGTTTTGTGGCCCTGGGCAAGTCACTTGACTCCAGATTTCCTCCATCTCCTCAGCTATAAAATGGGGACAATAACAACTACAACAACATCTACCTCACAGAGCTGTGAGGATTAAGTCATGTAATATTTCTAAACAGACTTAGCATAGTGCCTAGCACACAGTAGGAATTATACAGATGTTTATTCTCTTCCTTCTTCTCTTAATTTAATCTAAGATCTCACTGGATTTTTTTAGCTACCAATAATATTGTTGAATTAGACTGAGCACTTGGAGTTCACTAAGACCCTCCGATCTTTTTTTTTAAAAGATTAATATTCCAGCCTCCACCAACTTGTGCTCATGAAGTCATTTTTTGAACTGAAGTGTAGAATTTCACATTTGTCTCTCAAGCTTTATTGCATTAGACCATGCTCATTGTTCTAGCCCCAATAACCCACACAGCCTGTGCATTTGGGCAGACACTAATTCAGGACCTGGAAACATGTTGGGAGAGGGCACACCACTCCCAGTTTTAAAACTCTCTCTACCTTGTTGGAGTCTTGGGAGAGATAGGATCTCCCTCCTTTGGAAAGATTATCAATCAAGACACAGAGGGCCTCACTACAGAATCCCTCATCAATTAAGGCTGTGGCCTCCACCATTCCTGATGGGTCCCGCCCTGACCCTCCCCTGAAGGGCAGTGCCAGGCAAAGGGCAGGAAGCCCAGCTCCCAGTGGATGGCCACCTCACACTCTGTGGATGGTGGGAGACGACGTCTCTCTCCAACCGTGCTGGCCTGACAGTTCGCCTTTCCAGAACGCCTTGGAAGGATGAGTCAGGTGAACTCTCTGAGTCCGGGTTTCCTACCTAATTTACAATATACGTCCTGCCAAGTTCATGGGGTTGCTGTTAGAAAAGTGCTTTGTAAATAAATGTGAATGAGCCTTAAGGTCAGGAGCCATTATAAACCTCCCCATGTAGATGCCACATATAACACAGGAACACCACATCACAGATGCTCCTAAAGTGTAATGTGAATAGATCAAGCAATAAGCCTGTAGTAAGTGCTTGCTGTACACCAGGCAGGGGCTGGGGTCAGGAGGCAAACAGATGTGGGACGAGCTCTGTCCTCAAACAGCCTGCCTTCTTTTGGGGGAGATGGTGTGGGCATGAACAAGTACAGACGGGCTGAACCTAATACAAATCTAGAGGAGCCGGTGCTGCCAGGGGTTCAAAGAGACTGAAGGGTAAATCAATGGACCAAGTGAGCCCAAGGAACGAGGCAGCCCTTGCCCTGGCACGCCCCTCCCAGGCCAGCAGCAGCAGAGCAGCGGTGGAGCCTGGCCACCCCATCTGCATCGCTACTGGCCTGGCGCATCCTGCCTCGCTCCTCAGGCTGGGGACGAAGCCAGGAAACACTGCAGAGCCTTGGTTTTTGCCACGAGGTGAAACCCAGCTCCTACTTGGTCTGAAGCTGGAAAATGCCAAAAACCCTTGTAGAATCTGGTTCTGTTACAACTCTCATTTCCCCCTTGAGTACTAATAGGTCTTTCACTTTGTCCTAGGAACAAATGAAATTGGTCTGGTATGATTTCAGCTCGCCAAAGCATGGGATTGCCAGAACCAAGATGATTGCCAGTAGATTGCTTTGATTTATCCTATCCCATTCTCTTCACAGGTATGGAAGGGAAACTGCTCCCCAGAGTAGGGGTCTCCCTCATCCTTTTGGTGGAAAAGTATTTTTCTAGATTTTAAAAGTAGAAACACGAATTTTTACAAAGTGTACATTTACACAAACAAAAAGTGCTAAGATATACAAAGATACATGTTTAAAACATTTGGTCTCCATTAGACTTTTAACAAAAGAATTAGAGGATTACAGATTCAGAGATGAAAGGGACTCGTTTAGACCAAACCGTTCATTTTACAGGTGAGAAAACTGGGGCCGGGATTTAGCCAAAGTCAACGAGCGGGAACAAGGCAGAGCCGTGCCACAGAACTCAATCTTACACACATACAAAGAGCCTTTCGCATGTATGCTATGGGGGTCGGAAAAATGACTGACTCCTTCCTCAGACAGCCTTCCTCCCCACCACCTGTTCCTCTGGGAAAGAAGTGGGAGGACCTTTGGACCTGTGGAGGGATAAGGCCTCCCCCGCTGGCCCCGGTTGGGTTCATCCTGCGGCAACAGGAGCCGGCCCCTCTTTCTTTTCAGGTGTCAGTCAAACAAGGAGCATGGCTGGTATGCGGAAATGTTCTTGAGTTCAGAAACTGAAAATCAGCAGCAAGGAGAGGGCTTCATAGCCTCACAAAGGCAGAGGCAGGTGATGAGGGTGCGCTTTTGGCCCCTCCTGCCCAACCCCAATCATAACAGACCTTGACTTCCACCTTCATCCTTCTCCTTGCTCCTCTGGCCCACCATTCTTTCCACTCCGCCAGCTCCCTCCTATGAAAGCCTCTTCATGCTCCCAAGATGGAGAACCCTTTGGGCTTGACCAGCCCTTCTCTTTGTCACTGCTCTGCGGGGCTTGTGGCCATCAACGCATCTCAAACTTGTGTTCTACCTCTAATCCCAACAGTGTTTTCTCTTCAGTTCCCCACTGGGCCTTGTCTCTCTTGGGTCTTCATCCTTGTCACGTGGCCTACAAGTTCCATGAGGTCAGGGACCTTTTTTGGTCTGAATTAGTCTCTGCCCCTAGCACCAAGCCCCAGAGACACTGAATAAATGCCTACTGAAGGAGTAAATGGTTACTGACTGCACAAATGGTTGAGAGATCTGTGAACAGGCACTTAGCTCACCAATCAACTGCTTTCATCTGGCTTCTGGTCTGAAATTCTCAGTCACACTGTTCTTGATGTGAGGCCCAAAGCAAGATTCTTTTGACTCTTCTCTCCCCCCAATTTGCCTGGACAATCGTGATGGCCTCCTAAATGGCCTCCCTGCCTCAATTATCCCCTATTCCCAGTGGCCAGTACATAAATTCACCAAGTATTTCTTCTGTATGGACCCCTATGTACCCAGGACCCACCACCCAGAGGGCAGACGCTTACACAATGCTTCTGGACGGACTGACGGAAGCATTCGTGTCCCCCACCTCTTGCTCCTCTGGTCTATAGCCCAGAGCTACCCCAGTCCTTGCAGCCCCCTCTGAAATATCATTTCATATCAAACCAGATGCTCATCCTGACTCCCACACACCACGGCAGCAAGATTTGTGACAGTCACCTCCCAGACAAAAGGCTTGGCCCTTCTATAAACCCAGAGGATTTCCTATAAAAACAGCAAATTAAAGAGAAAGGCTCTTAAAATAATAATGGATGTTTTACAGTCTTTATTTTCATGTTGATTTTAGAATAAGGGTTTATTGTTAGATTGTTTAAATGTTCAGCTATTTGAATTTCCATTTGGTGCTAATTTAACTTATTACAAGAAGTTAAATCAAATACACCCAAGGCAGTTTTGCAGAGGCTTCCAAGCCTCTGCTGACAATTTGGCTGCCTATCTGTAGACATCACATCACACACACACACACACACACACACACACACACACGGAGGTGTTAGTACCCATAGTTGTGAGTCTGAGCCAGGCAACCCATCAGAAAGATCTAAGATTTCCCCCCCAAAGATGGTTCATCTTTTGTGCTGGCAATCTGTCTCTGCGAGAAGATAGAATAAAGCCGATATTTAAGTATATTGAGGGATGCAGAGCGAGCATCTCTCAAAGCTGTGATCAATATGCCGTGTTTTTAGTACTGTTTTCAGCCATAAATATCCTTCCTCTAAAAAGAAATCATTCTTGTTTTGGTCAACAGTCTTGGCAGTCAATAGGAAGTCAGCACAAGAGCCAGGATTGCCCCAGCCTGCCCTGGGAGGCAGACTGGATTCCTTATGAGGAAATCCCCTCACAACCACCCTTACCTTTTATCTAAGGAGGAGAGACAAGGGTGTGGGTGTGCATTTTTAAGTACTTAACTTCCAAAAACAGATTCTTTTTTTTTTTAAAGAATTTTTAAAGACAGAATAAGAAGATTTTTTAAAAAGACCCCAGGTTTGCAATTCTCAGGAGTCTGATCCCATCAGCTCTACAGAGGCATTAATATCTATGTGGCAATAACTCTGTCTGTTACGAAAACAGATCTGGATGGAAAAAACACTCAGCATCTCCAGTGACTGAAAATTACATCACAGAGTTCAGAGGTTACCTGTAAACTACCAGCCAACCAAACAAAGCACAAGTAAATGCCGCGAATTTTAAATGTCTCTGCACTATCCCTGTTGCCGCTCAAAAAGTCCTGTTAAAATCCAGCTGGGAAGAAGCTCACAGTAATGCCAAGGACACATCTTCTCTCACTCCACAGATGCTCTCCAAGATTCAATCAAACAGAGTGCTTCAGCCATCGACCAAGTGATGATTGCTTCCTGGTGAGCAGAATTCTCCTCCCAGGGGTCCTGCTTCTGACCGAATTCCTTGTGGGCATAAGACCACGGACTTAAGCTACTCCTGGTGAGGGCAGAGAGACTCTGCAGAGGTCACAGATGCCCCAAGCCTTCTTTTCTTCCTGTCTAAAACAAAGAAGGCTGAAGCACTTTACCCACATTCTCCCATCCGGTCATCACAAGAACGCCGTGAGGTCAGTCTCACAGAGAATGCTGTACCCATTCTGGAGATGGGCAAACAGGCTTCGAGTCAAGGGTAAGCTCCAGGAGGGTACCCTGAGGGCAGGGATCGGATTTGTCTTGGCAGGAGGCCCAAGAGAAGCCAGCTAAGAGACAAGGCAGCTCTGGCCAGGAGGGAGGACGAGATCTGGCAGCTACAGAAGAAAAGGAGGAGGGGATGAAATCTGTCACCTCTAGAGCCACAGAAGATGCCCAAGATAGAGAATGGAACTGAATCATGGGGCTTGTCTGGGGCTACACAGCCAGGATGTGTCAGAAACAGAGCCTACGCTCTCCCTTCTCCTGGTCCGTGCTATATCTACCATGCCAACCACTTCCAGAGGCATCAGATTGCTCTACAGCAGCTACAGGGCACCACAGTGCATGGAGTGCTGGGCTTGGCGTCAAGAAGGCCTCAGTTCGAAGCCCACCGCTGACAAGTACAAACTCTGTGACCCTGAGGGAGTCGCTTTCACACCCTTTGCCTCAGTTTCCTCAACTGTAAAATGGGGATAATAATAGTACTCATCTCTTGGGATCAGATGAGATAATATACATATGTTAAGTGCTTTGCAAACCTTAAAGAGCTATATAAATGCTAATAGTAGTAGTAGTAGTAGTAGTAGTAGTAGTAGTAGTAGTAGTAGTAGTAGTAATAGTAATAGCATTTACATAGCTCTTTTGCAAAGTACTTAACATACATAATCTCATTTCTTCCTCACAATAACTCTAACAAGGGGGTGCTATTATTATCCCCATTATATAGCTTAAGAAACTGAGGCAGAGTCCAGTGACTTGCCCAGAGTCACATCGATAGGAGGTGCCTGAGGCGGGATTTAAACTCAAGTCTTCCTGATTCCAAGGGCAGTGCTCTATCGTCTACGGCCACCACCTGGCTGCTGCCTTCCAACTCTGTAGTAAGGTAATCTCCCTCCATGATACTCGGCCTGGCAAAGCCAGCGGTTGGCCACGGATGATGTAGCTTAGAGTCCACGTGGATACACAGGCTGATACAAGGCCTGATCCTTTGCGCCCCTGACGACCCAACGCTCACTGACTGAGATGCTGTCTCGGTGCTGTGGGGTCGCTGTCTGCTTCCAACCTCGTCCTCCAGCCCGCCAAGCATGCTTTCCTCAGCACCTCCTCTGCACAGGCCGCAGGCCAGGCCATGAGAATGCGAGGATCCAAACTGAGGGCTCTCTGCCTAGCCTCAAGGAGTGTGCAGTCTAACAGAGTGGCCGACACACATACCTCAGTCCTGATCTGACCAGTGCTTAGGACAGGCACACACCGGACAGGGAATAAGAAACTAGAAAAGGGAGAACAGGCAGAACAGAACAGAACTGGGAGAGGGGCTGAGCTGGTGCCTAGCAGGAATGGGGGTGGGCCCAGAGAAAAGAGACGGATTTCAGCAAAGGTTGTCTGTACGGCGATCATCCCAGGCAAGGGCGGCCAGGGGGCAGGAACTCAGCCCAGGAGCGGGAAGAGACAGCCAAGGGCCAGATCCGAGTTCAAAATCTACCTCAGATATTTAATAGCTGTGTGACCCTGGGTAAGTCACTTAACCTCTGTCTGCTCTAGTCTCAGAATGTGGACAATGGTGAAGATGACAGGGCTTAACTCACAGGACTGCTGTGGGGATAAGAGGAGATAATATACGTAAAATGCTTTGAAAATCACAAAGTGCTATGTGTGTATTAGTTATTAGTGTTGCTGATGCTGTCATTAGGATCATCATCATTGCCGTCAGAAGGCTGTCCCTGATGTCAAGCCTAACGATGCTGAAAAGGTAGGATGGATGATTTCTTGGGTTTTCAATGAACATCAAACATAAGGGAGGCTGAGGTCAAGCTGTGGGGGTCTCCGTATGCCAGCATGGAGGACTACATTATTTTATATGTCACGGGGACCAAAGGGAAGGTTTTGAGCACAGAGTGGCATAGCTGGACCCTCAGAAGGTTAAGCAATGGGGGCTTCTGCTTGTTGAGGCTGCAGAGGCTGAGGGATGAGGAGTGGGGAAAGTCACTGAATGCAGCAACAGAGAAGGTGGTGATGGAGGACATGGAGACATCAGCAGCGATGAGGACTGAGCTTCCGGGAGTGGCTGGGTGCAAAAGGAAACCCCTCATCGGAGCCAGAGCCAGGTCTGGAAGAGTAAGACGGCACAATGGCGGGCGACTCTGCCTTCTCCGTGTCTTTGACACGTCTGCATTCCGAGGATCCATTAAACCCAATCTACAAAACAGGCACTCTGCATTATAACTAACAGAGATGCCTGACTGACATTTTCATATTTCTGAAAGATTTGGCATGAAGACACTGTTAAAAATAAGTTGCTGGTTTAAAATATTTAAAATTAGGAAATTCCCAATGAGATGAGTCACTGCATTTCAGGAGGACTTTGGGAGCAGGGCTACTGAAGATGGCGACATGAGAAAAACCTTGTCCAACAGTTGTTCTGCAGAGCCGACCGCTCTTCAGATGGGGAAGTTCCAAATCCTGTCGTGGGAGATCTTCCCTCCTCCAAGAAATGTGTGGAATCCTATGCCTGTGGACATTTTTAAATGATAGCTTGATTCAATACTTTGATTTTTTAATACCCTGTATTTCAGTAAATTGGTTTCCTTTCTCATCCAGTGAATCTAACCACCAGTTAAAATATCACCTGAAGAAAGGGTCCATTGTCTTCACCAGACAGCCAAAGGGCTCCATGACCCAAAAGGTTAAATCCTCTCCTGATGGCCCCAGCTGTTGGTGCCCCTTCCCCCAAATGATCCTGCATGTACTCTCTGCTTAGCTATGTTTCAGACATTGTCAAGCCCCCCAAAACGTAAGCTCCTCGAGGGGAAGGCAGCCTTGCCCATTTTCATCCTGTGTTTGGTTCTCTGGGTTCTGCTGAGATTGCTCTGCATCAGTGCACACCAATCTTCCCATGTTTTTCTGAATTCCAAATGTAAACCCAGTTTGAACTGGCCTCTCAGCTGCACTGTTGTGAACAATCATGTCTTGGAATGAAGGAATCACCTTGGTGGTGGATCATTAAAGCAGCATCTCAGCATCGGCACATCCTCACAGCAGGGCACTGAGGTACCAATGTGAGGCTACGGACCTGAAATTAATCGTCCCATGTCCCCCAAAGAATTCGCTCTGATTATTTGTGGGTCAGATCTTACCATGACTTTCGCACAATTCCACAGCCTGATAAGAATTTGTCAGTGCAGGGTCTATTTCTCAAAACAATAACCACAGTGCCTAGAGATGTCAATATGTCAACTAAGGGTAATGCAGCTCTCCATAAACCAATATTTCATAACAAAAATCCAAACAAAAAGGAAACATGTAGAAAACAGAACATTTTGTTTCTCTCTCGTATCGGCTCCCTCCCCTCCCCCAACTCCCAAAGCAGTTTCTCTCCCTCCTCACCCTGTCTCTTCCCACGGATTGCTGGCCCCACACTCGGGGGCTGACTCCCCCTGCCTCTGGTCTCACTGTCCCTTCTCCAGCCCAACCTACCCGCTGCTTCCCGATGTGACCCAACAATTCCTTGCTATCAAACACACAATAAACATGAATGAAGCATCTACTATGTGCTAGGCGGGTGCTGTGACAGGGGACAGGCAGGCCCTGCTCTTTGGGAGCTCGGATTCTCCTGGCAGGAAACAACAGATGAAGGCATTTTAAAAAGTGGGTGTGGGGGGAGGCTTTGAAACAGAATGTTTGGTGAGGGCATTCTTGGCATTTATGTCAACAGCACGAGATCAAGGCTGCCCGGGGTTCCAAAAAGATCCAGTGACTTGCCCAGAGTCACAAAGACAGTATCAGAGACAGTCCTTGAACCCAGGTTCTCGTGACTCCCAGCCAGCTCTCAGGCACTGGTTTCTTAAAGATGTCCACGCTTAGACGAGATCCTTCGATGAGATCACAAACGGGGGCCACTCTTCCAAGCTGGAAGACGTCTGGTGATCATTACTGCCCACGTTTCATGCTGGCTTGAAGTAAATTAAATGCTGACATTCTACAACGCTGGAGCAATGGAACAATGTATTCACGAGGGTTATCCTGCGGCAGAATCAGAAGACACATCCCTTATTCCCAGTCTGTTAAGGGTAAGAAAGAAGCCAACTTAACACCATGGGAAAGAGGACCACAGAGCTGGCTAGTTACTCTGCTCACCAGAATTCTTCCAACAGTTTAGGATGGCACACTAGAAAGGGATAGACCCCACAAAGAATGTTTATAAACAGAAGACCCTAAGAGTGGCTGAAACATGCTCGAGATCATTTCTCTAGAATCTATACTTTGAAATATGTTTCAACACAAGAAATCACTTGGGTGAACCCAAAACAATTATCTGGTACAGGAAAGAAAAGCTGGGGTGATTCGTACGTGTCATCAATTTCTTTCCTAAGTTCCTAGAAAAAGAGCCACAGATCGGGAAGGGGCTGCTGGAGGCATTCAGCTCACCCCTTCTCTGACCCATGGAGCCTCTCTGCTATCCTCTGCCTAAGCGATCATGCAGCCTGTAAGCTGGAATACCTCCAGGACCAGGGCCCTCACTGCCCACTGAGGGAGCCCTGTTCATCATGGATCACAGATAATTCTTGGCAAAGTCTTTCTTTGAGCTAAAATCTTCCTCCCTGACAATTCTGAGAGAATTTAGGCTCACTGAGACTACACACTCTTTTCATTTTTGACTTGGTTATCTCCAACGCCTACCACCCTACCTGGTATACAAGAGGTAAGCTTAATAAAGGATGATGAGGCCCCTGCCACCATTCTCCAAGGGCCTTCTCACCCTAGAGGACACCTCCACCCCCGAAGCCCTTTCTGCCAATTAGAGAGTTCCTATGTTAAGGAAGTGCCCAGGCCAGCCCTGCCCATGGCTTCCTTCATTTCCATGCTTTCTGCTCCCGGATCTCTGGACTTCTTTCTCCATCATGCCCCTAGGAAGGCAAGTTCTCCCCCCACCTCTGGTTCCTTTTTATGTCTTGTCTTCCTCCCACTGGAATATAAGTCTCTTGAGGGCAGAGACTGCTTTGTGTTTCTGCTCACACTTGTATTTGCAGAACTCAGCACAATGCCTGGCACAGAGTAAACACTTATTAACGCTCGCTGATTTAATGAAATACCAGCCAACCTAAAACACACACACGCCATCACAAGTCGTGAAGCAAGGAAGGCCTAACTCTCCAAAGTGGACAACGACGTAGACCTCTGCCTGGCGCTTTTCTGATTGAGGATTGATGTGGATAGACGTGGCTGAAATGGCAAGAGATGATTTATGGACAAAGCGGCGTTGGCATCCTAACGAAGAGAAGGGCTCCGGGTTACCCGGGAAGCGCAAACAAATCCCCCATTTCTGGAAAAATTAACCTGTGAAACTCAGTGCCAGGGGATCCTAGTGAGTTTAAAAAGAATTAGACACACATGAATACCATCATCTTCTGGGGGACACTAACAATTACAAGCTCTATCAATCCTTAAAGCTTCCGGGAATGTGACTTAGTGGCGAGGGTCAGAAAGGAAATTTCCCCACGGTACAGTATTGCAAAACTAACCACTTCTGGGTTGGGTCTTTTTATTTCCTTCAGAATTCTCCAGAAGTAATAGGATACAGACAAGGTAGCCCAATTAAATAAAACTGCAAAAACATTAAGCTGAGATGTAAGGATGATCACCTTATTCCAAGAGCTCTGGAATAATCCTTGCCGTTCATAGGAAATGAATGAGCCAGGGACAACTGTTTGGAAACGATTCCTAAATGGGCTGTATTAGAAACACACACACACACACCCCCACACCACATACACACACACACACACACACACACACACACACACACACACACACTCGGCAGTCATGCAGATCTTCCCATGTGTTGGGAAGTCATCCCCTCCTAGAAACTTCTCTGGATGACTCTGTCTATCCAGGTCTACAATGAGGACAGAAGAACTGCCTTAAGAGAAGCTGGGCCAGAGGAAATACCCATCTTCACCTCCAGGAAGGGTGCTGGTGGGGAAGAAAGCACGAAGAAGAGACAGGGAGAGCCCAACTCAGGTCTGCACCATGAGAGTGGCCACGACCCAGAAAACTGGAAAGATGGCTGGACGTGAAAGGCCGGACCTGGCTGGAGACTCAGCCCTGGCCCTTCCTAGCCACATACCTGTAGGCAAGTCACTCGGCTGACGACACAATAGAAACCTGGATGGACGCAGGGTCAGTCACCCAAGGTAGTACTTCCTACCTGGCGTTACCTTTAAAGCAGCCATAGATAGCCAACAATAATAATAATAATGATAATAACAACAACTAGCTTGTTCACAGCACTCTAAGATTTGCAGAGCACCCTCACATATTAGCTCATTTGATGGGAAAGCCACTGACCCTCTCTCTGCCCCAGCTTCCTCGCTGTCCACATGAACTGGACCTGGTGATCTCTCAGGGCCCTTCCAGCTCTAAATTTATGATTCTTTGGAGCCTCAGTTTCCTCATCTATAGAATGGGAACAATGCCACCTGACTGCCTGACCTCCGTGGGGGACAAACCAGAGAGAGCTGTATACATGTTGGCTACAGTTACTACAATGGAAATGTCTTCCACTAAAGAGTTTTGCAGCCAACTTGGCCAGATGTGACTAGAAAGCGTGAGTTCCATCAGCTACGACAGCGGAATGATGAGCGAGGTCTATGACTGTGTGCTCTGAAGCACTGCTTTTCCTAGCAATGACCATGGCATGACAGACCATGAGGGGGCAAGGGAAGAAGTCAGACAATCATCGAAGAAGTCACACGTAGGTCGTCAAATCCCCAAAGAGTTGTTCGTGTGCACTGCTGAAATGACTGGGTAAGGAGACCCAACAGGTGAACTGGCCGTATCTCCCTGGATCAACACCTCCCAATCCTGCACCTGGCAAAGCCCAGTTCTCATGCACTTCTCCATCCCAGAGACACTTGGAGCAGCTGATTACGGCTCAATTAAAGCCCCGGCAGGGTCAACAACACTCCGATGCAAGATGCTTCGGCATGATGTCACTTGGGCCCAATCAATTAGAAAACCTATCAGTGAATGGCTACGTGGAAAAATTCAAAGCATGAAGCCTGTTGTCAAGTCCAAAGGTTTTCTCCTCCATTAAGAGGTTAATTTACTTTCCTGTTGATTTATGCAGACAAAGGTAATATTGATATCAGATGTTCATAGCTGACTTAGATGATTGATACCAATTTTGCTCCATAATATGACCAGCAAATAAAAACCCAGCACTTCTAATATAAAGTAATAACATGTGACAAGGTTTCCTAAAACATTTCTGGCTTGGACCTCACAGGCTAGATTGCTTTTGCTGGCCCCTTCCTCCTCTCAGCATGGCTGACAGACAAATTGATCGAAACATTGGAAAATAATATGCTTGCAAAATTTCTCTGGGTGAGATTTCAGTCTTTTGAATTTTTCATACAAGAACAAAATGAAAGATTGCCTCCTGGATTCTTCCTCCATTATGCGTCCCCATCTTATGCGCTACAGGAGTGTACAATACTTCAAACAGGAGCGGTGCGTTGTAAACAAAATGTACAACATTTTTCATAAAACACCCAAGCTGTGGGAAGTTAAAAGACTGGGGAGCAGGCCTCCTTGCCCTGCAGATTAGGCTGTTCAATTATAATGAATTCATACATTGGAAGTGGCCTTAGGGCCTCTCATTAGACTTAAGGCTGTTTATTACAGGAAATATTGCTTGTATCAGTTAAGACTCAAGAAGGCTGGATGATTTGATTAGAAATGTTGACAGTTGAGTTGTGTAAAGAATATGCCACATTCACCCACATTTTTCCAGCACGATATCTGCAGCCTTCATTTTTCACGAATCCCTTGAAATCCTATTTGCGCCAAGGACACAAAGGAGCCTAACTAAGTCCTTCAGAACAGGTGCTCCGGAGGCCTTTAGGCACAGGGAGTTCAGGGGTCACTGTACCTGATTTTTTATTCTGAAATCAGACACTAATTTTTAGCCTCCAGTCTGCCAGGTTAGCGGGTAAGCAGATTAAAAAGGCGAACACGTCAACAATGTTAACCTGGTCACCCAAGTAGGTCTGAACCACAACTGAAATGGAGCATGAATATGTTGATGTGTATTTATACAAACAGGCCTTTTCTGGCATTTACCAGCCGTAAGTGGTTCGACTTTCTGTACTTCAGACATTCCAACCCTCAGGCGCTTATAGAATTTTTAAATTAACATCCATTGCATTATAGGAAGGCAGAATCCTCATACATTTAAATTTACACCTCATGAAAATTCCTATTAGCTAAATTTTTTCCTTGATACTCCCAGGTCAAGAATCGATGAATAGTCAATTTTTTTTCAGTCAAAATTAAACAAATCATAAGAAATGGTATAATTTTCAACATGACAGATTAAATTTAGTAGGTAATATCTGCCAGATAGGAAAATAACTTTTGCTGCCATGTCTACTCTACTTCGTCAGTCTGGGCTTCTTGATAAGCCCCCCACCAAGAGTTCACACAACAACTTGGTTTAAGAATCCACAGTTCAGTCCTGAAGGGAGTCAGGGTGCTAGGCAAGCGTGCCCAGAGGGGACACCAGGGAAGGCAGCCAGTCACGCCCTCTGGGCCTGGGCCCAGCAAGCCTAGAACTTCCAAAGGGCCCATGCTCTTCTAGGAGATACCAGCAGGGTCTTAACCAAGCTCAGCCCCCTAAGCCTCAGCACCCGTGTACCCACAAAATACAACGTCCTACCCTCCAAGCCATGACAAAACTTAGAAATTAAAATTAAGACAATTTAGCTTTCCCTAAAAACACTAATCGTCAAAATCACTTCCAATGTATTATTCCCAAAGACAGGATCTGCTTGAATTAAGGCAGCCAGCACATATAAGCAAAGTCCTGGTTCCAGGGCCTCGGAGGGTGTCCCGAATATGTCCTGACATCCCTCTCACCAAGACAAAAATGCCTTGGCTACAAAGAAATGGAGGGCTTCTCCTCCCAAAGGAAGGGGCAGCTTTACCTCTCAGCATAAAGAAAAACCTACTTCATGAATCAGCCAAGCTGAGCTAGCAGCGTTTCCAGGAGACCACCATGCAATTATTGTGACCTGCATACTCTGGCAAGCAAGGGAGTGGAATTAATCTGACTCTGGTTCCCATTCCAGCACCATCCAAAGGGAAGAAAGGATGATGAGTCTTCTTATAATCGAGAATTATTTATTTTCTTCTAAATTTAAAATTAATTCTCAACATGTATATAAAAGCCTGCCTACTCTTCAGTCTGCATCTAAGTGGGGGTCACACAGGCTTCACAGCCAATAGTGCCTTTGGGGGGCATCTGGATCAAACCCCCTAGGTGGGGAAACTGAGTCCCACACAGGAAAAGCCAACTGCCCAACACCATAAAGGCATTTAGCAGCCATGGTGAAGATATTTTCACTCCAGTGAAGCCTGATTTCTACTACACTTTTATTCCAGCTATAGACTTGGGTGAACTACGTTAAGCATTGGGCCCTAACCCCAATGGACCTCCTACCATGATCTCTGCTCACAGTAAACTAAAGATGGACTGTTCTGGATGCTGCTGATGGGTAGAATACAGCCCCCTTGAGGACAGAGACTGTCTTTGCTTCTGTACGTGTTCATTCATTCACCCGACCCGCTCATCCACTAAGCCTTTCTTTAAGACTGAGCAGATCACAATTATATGAAAACTTGTCTTCTCAGAGCAGACTCAGGACAGCTGGTGTCCAAAGCATCTAACAGTCAGTCTCTCTGGTGCTTCTTCACGGCTCAGCAAGGTAATGACTACAGGTACAGTCATGATGACCCCTTTTCGGATGAGGGGTCTGAGAACGAGAGATAAAGACATCTGTTCAAAGAAGCATTTTGCACGAGATTTGAATCTGTGTCTTTCTAAGTACACGAGCAGGCCTCTATCCTCAAAGCCCAAAGCTCTCCCCCTTTTTGGTGTCTTGGGCCCCTTGGGCAGTCAGTCTGAGGAAGCCTAACCCTTCTTGGAATCATGCTTTGAAATGCACAAAATAAAATACACAGGTTTACAAAGGAAACCATTTATAATGAAATATACTTACCAAATTTTTAAAAAGTTCATGGACCGCTGGCTCAGAATTCCTGCCTAAGGGACGCTGCCCCTCCCGGCACAGGCAAGACAGGGGATGAGGAGAGGGCTGGAACCAGAGGCAACAGCCCAACTTTTCCAATGCAGATGCAGGAAGATGCCAACGGATGGATGGGTTCTTCATGAAGGTGCTGGGAATGTGACGCACAACAAACAGGAGGGGAGGAGGCTACTGAACTGGACGGGCCAGGCCTTCCATACAGATCTGCCAGAAAGGGACGAGGAAGAAGCACATCTGCCTCCAGAGGTAAAAATGCTGGGGGACTGCCCTGCCAGGGGGAGGGGGCCGGCACCACCATGCATGCACATGGACGACCCTGGAGAAGGGTCACCATCCTTGGCCTCACCCACTCCCCATGTCTTCGTTTACAGTGCAGTCAAGCGCCGCCTACAGGACCACGAGCCTCATGGCTGAAGGGGCCCTTCGAGATGACCCTGTACGGCCATCCAATTCTGCACCAGAGGAAACAAGCCAGGAGAACAGGAGGGACTGCCTCGGAGGAGAGCTGGGACTCACACACAGGTCCCCCCAACGTGACATCCAGG
Organism: Phascolarctos cinereus; assembly: GCF_003287225.1. Lineage (NCBI taxonomy): Eukaryota > Metazoa > Chordata > Mammalia > Diprotodontia > Phascolarctidae > Phascolarctos > Phascolarctos cinereus. The sequence continues at coordinate 5,516,425 of NW_027555736.1, forward strand.
GCTGTATACATGAAAACACACAGAAGGAAAGTTCTCTCCCAAAGGACTCAAGCACATTTACCTTCTGAAAGGCTACTATCCTTTAAGAGAGATTTTACCAAGGCTTCAGGCACTGGTCACAGATGGAAATATTTAGGTGACTGTTGGAAAGGCTTTGACAATTCCACTTATGCCATTTAATTTTTCCAACTGGACCAATATCTACTTTTTACACTGAGAACAGAGACTAGCTGAAGGCTTTCAAAAGGGCAGCCCTCTTTTCTCCCAGGGCACACTGGACTCTTGTGACTTCACTGAGGGAGGTGTGGATGCCCAGAGCACACCTGACCCACCATCCTGCTCGCCCTGTCTGGCCGGCTCTTCAGCCCAACATTCCAATCGGACCTGACAGAAGGACAGCTCTGGGAAGCTTCTGTGGAAGTCAGAGGAAGTCAAGCAAGATCTAACCACAGATCTGTACAAACAGCCACGTTTCAGAATTTAAACACACGTCCCATTTATGTGACATTCAGAGCAGCAATTGGCACATTTTAATGCCCTCCCTGACTTTAGTGCTGTGAAGAGTAACCTTTCATTTAAACACGTGCCTGTGTGTGGATTTTACGAAATTGTTTGTGTGTATGTATGTATATATATTTTTCACAAAATTGTTTATTTCATTTTTAAAAAATTAAAAGGCAATAAGGCCGACTATCTGGGAATATCTCCAGCATGGGCCTAACAGCAGCATTCGGAAGTTAGGAGTGACAAATACTAGAAAACCTCTACAATTTGGCTTCCATATCTCTGAATTGGTATTTCAATGACAGATGTTTGTTGCGGCAAAAACCTCTGTCAGAACAAAATTAGGTGATCTATCATTTTAAGATATGGTCTTCATATACTGTTTACTCGAAGATATCACTTGCCTCAAGCCAATTTTGACCAAGAACATTTTGTGATATGGAAGTGATTTGTATATCATCATTTTTGTGATAAATGTAGCTCTTGAACACAAAATAACCCACCATTCCGCAGTATTACAGTTAAACCTTCTATGCCAGTAAATCTGTAGCCGGGCTTTTATTACTACTAAGATACTGGATTGAGACTTCAGTGCATTTTTTTTTATTTCCTGAATAAGGTGGCCCCTGGGCTGCTCTCAGTCTGGGGAAGAGGTGCTGGGACCCCCATCTTTGTACCTGGCTGAACCCCATCTTGGTACCCTACCTCCCAAAAGGATGCCTGAGTTTGTGAGGGGGCTGTTTGGGGGGTTCCAATAACAATGGACTATTCTGGATCCTTTGTGGGAACCTCCCCCCCACTTTGTCCAGACCAAAAACTGGGTTAATATTCCATCAGCCCATCCCAGAGAGAGAGAATACATGAGGGAGAGTGGATACCCTGGAGGGGGGAAAGACCAGAGGAGAGACAAGGATGGGTAAGACAAATGAAAGGAATTAAAGGGAATGTGAACTAGGGGGAAAAACAAGACGTGAAGTATCAATGACAAAAATGGTTAAAAATAATAAGTCGGGACCTGATTGAGAAAGTCAAAGAGGGCAGGAGGCAACAGAGGAAGACAAAGCTAATGACAAGTTGAGGCAGAGAGATGGGGGACACAAGGAAGCACAGCAGCCCTTAGGAAAGAGAGGGAAACCTCAGAGGAAACCAGGAGTCCATGATGACACCTGGCAACAGTAAGGAGAACTGGGCTTGCCCAGGAGGCGGCTGAGCCGATGAGGAAGATGATCCGGCACCTCCGATCAATGCACCAACACCAGCTACTGAGCGCCCGTCGTGGGCTTCGCAGAGCCCAACACTCCCTAGAAAGGAAAGACGTCGCTGGGCAAGACACGGAAACAATTATACTGGGAGTGTTAGAGACCAGAACACCTGCCTCACCACAGTGATGCAAAGTCATTCCTGCAAATAGTTTTAGGCTCCAATTTGCTGGTGAGGAAACTGAGGCCCAGAGAGGCTATAAGATGATTGCTTTGGAGCTAGAAGCGGTGGAATTCGACCTTCTCATCTGACACACGAGGGAACTGAGTCAGGCCACAGGCGCTGAGTGACTCCATCATGGTCACACTGGTGTGGAGGGTCGCGGCCCAGGCCATTTAAAGAGCCAGCATTACAAATGACCTCTGAGGTCATCTTGGGGCCATTTCACATCTGTCTTTGTGTCTCCCCCATTACCGTAGGCACTCCATGAATGCAAGATGACTGATGGAGCTCATCAAACCTTCTCACTTTGGAGGTAAGGAAGCTGAGACCAATGGCCCTTTAAAAGGCCCTCAAGTAATGTGTCAGAGGCAGGATCTGAACCCCGATCCTATGCCAAGTCACACTCTTCCACCATTCTGTACTACTGGGCCTCATATGCTATAATGTTCCATTAGTATTAAATGTGCCACTTGGCATGAAAAATGCCAAAGCCTCAGTAGAGGGGCTGGCTACATTGGCCTTTCCTTCCAAGCTCTTAATAGGCAATGAATGAGTATGGAATGTGAGTGCCAGGCACTGGGCTAGGTGCTCAGGACAGAAGGAAAAGGAAGAACGGTCCCGGCCTGCCCTCAAAGAGCTCACAGTCTAATGGGTGAGATCACAGGCAAGCAGGAATGACCATCCAAGCTCTGGGTGAACTGGGTTGTGGGATGGGTGCAGGGAGAGGAGGCATTAGCCGGGGGGAGGAGGGGATGCGGTGGTGGGGGCAGGGAAAACCCTCTTATAGAAGGAGGGACTGAACCCCCTGCATACTTAAGGAAGCCCAGGATGAAGACAGGGGAACGAGCACTTCATGCACAGGGGACTTCCAGGGAAACAGGACAGAGTCAGGAGATGGAGAGTCAGCTGTGAAGAACAACAGGGCAGATGAAGAGCAACTTCTAGACAATGTAATTTAACTGCATAGAGAAGGCAAATCCTGCACCTGTGCCACAAGATCACAGGTAGACACCATGGGGAAGCCTAGGATGAAGCAAGCATTCACATGAAAAAAAAACCTGACGGTCTTAGCGGACCAAAAGTCAACTACCCATCACGGACTGGTTTGGCAGAGAAAAAAAAAAAGCTCACGTGACCTTAGGCTGCATAATTAGAAGTTTAGTGTTTACAAGGAGGGAGCGAATAAGGTCGGGTTATCTCTGCAGTGTTCAGCTCCAGGACAGGCATATTTGGAGGCAAAGTGCAGCATGGCCACAGAACAGAAAATGCCCCAAGACAGGAACTGTCCTGCTTTTCACTTCTGATTCAGCAGCATCCACTAGACCCAGCAACTCTCACGTCATAGGCTCTTAATAAATGTTCAGTGGATTAAAGAATGAATAGAGTGGGGGGGCCTTCAGAGCAGTTATGTGGGGATCACCCCAAAGACTTGGGAGGGGGTGGGGATCTCTGTCTTCAAGGATTTGAAGGCCTGTCACATGGACAAGGGATTAGATTTGTTCTGCCTGGTATGAGACGGAAGAACAAGGATCAGGGGTTGGAAGATAAGGGGAGCCGAGCTCTCCTCCATATAAATAACTTCCCAGCTGTCCAGAAACGGCGCTGACAACCTCCTCAGGGAGTCAATTCCCTGCCCTGGATGTGTTTAAGAAGAGACTCGATGACCGTCTGGGCAAGCAGTGATGGAAGGGCTTTCCCTCGAGTGGGAGAGGCACAGAGCTGGCTTTTACCATCCATCATATTGAGAAGCAATTATTGAGCGTCTGTTCTGTGCGAGGGGCTGCAGATGCACAGACAAATGAAACATTCCTGCTCTCAAGGCGCTTCCTGGGGCGAGGTTGTGTGGGGGGAAGGGGAGCGGTAAATAAGGACATAGGTAATAAATGCAGAATTGGTACAAGAGGATGTAGGGAAGGAGGGGATCAGCCCCGGGTGGAAAATGGAGAAGGCACTACCATTTCTCTGGCAGACCTATCCAAATATTCACTTCCACCATCCTCCTCCCAGGAGCCACCACTCTTAAAAAGCAATGAAAATGAGGGGAAAAGCCATTGGCTAAACCAAGGATGAGCCTGACAACATACATATATATATATATACATATATATATATATATGTATATATATATATAGACCATCATATATCTATGATGGTCCACACCCAAAGTGCCTCTTTCTGCAAAGAGGCGAGCCAAGTCTGTCTCCTCATCTCCCCTTCTGGATGGAGCTTTACCACAGTCATTACAAAGAATTTGGTTTATTTCTTTTCTTATTCCTTCCATCTATCGGTTACATTGTTTTCCTGATTCCGGTGCATTAATCATGCCCTCCTTCCTTGCCATGATCCTTGGTAGCTTTCCCATTTATCATTTCTGAGGACCCACAGATCACAGGGTGCTTTTCGATCAGGCGGTACATCTATCACCACCGTTATTTGACCAATCCCCAATCAATCAGCTGACACTTTGTTTCCAATTCTTTGATACTGTAAAAAGTGTGACTATAAGTAATTTGCTGAAATAATAACTAATAATAATAGCTAGCATTTATACCAGGCTTTAAGGTTTGCAAAATACGCTACTTATGTTACCACATTTGAAATAAAATATTTCTTTTTGGCAATGATCTCCTTGACATATGTGGCTAGCAATGGAATTGCTGAGCCAGAGACTATTGGGATGTTAGTCACTTTCTTATCCTAATTTCATATACTTTTCCAGGACGGTTAGCTTAATTTGTAGCTCCAAGGGTGTGTGAGGGTACCCTGTCTTTCCACAGCCCCTTCAAGATCAACAAGTCCTCTATTTTGTCATCTCTGAAGATTTGCTAGGGATGAGGTGAAATCTCAGAGTTGTTTTGAGTTTCATTTCTCATTATTAATGATGTGGAACAATTTTTCACCTAGTTATTAATGGTTTGCAATTCTTCCTCTGAGAACTAAACATATCCTTTGGCTAATTTTCTAGTGGAGAACGAGTCTTGCTCTGTTATGTTTCTGCAGGTTTTGTAGTATCTTGGATAGCAAACTTTTATCAGATATGTGATACAAAGACTTTTTCCCCCTTCAAGATCTTTCCCTTTTTTTATTCTTGATGTACTGATTTCGTTTGTGTAAAACTTTCCTTTTTCACATAATTAAAAGTAGATATTTTATCTTTTGTGATCACTGTTCTCCCTTGTTGATTTATGAATTAACCGCAACTCCTGTAAGTGGCCATATAGGATCATAGGTTTCGAGCTGGAAGAGACAGTAAAAGCCACTGTGTCCAACCTCTGTACGTGAGGAAACTGAGGCACACATCAAATGAATTTCAGTCACTTGCCCACGGTCACCCAGCAAGTCAGTAACCGAGGGACGATTTGAATTCAGATTTTCCTGTGCCCAGTTCCAGAGCACTACAACATATTCTCTCTCCATCAGGTGACTGGCCTGGCCACCTTCCATCTGTTTTAAGGGTGCGACCTTTAATGTTCAGGTCAAGTACTCATGAACAGCTCCATCGTAGTACAGGGTATAAGATGCTGCTCTAAACCTAGTTTTTGCCAAACCCCTTTCCAGTTTTCCCAGCACATCCAATCCAGGGTGAGTTTTCCTCAGATAACCTGGGTTCTGGAGTGCCCTTGTTCTGATTCCTCCTCTGCTTTTCCGTTCCTCTCACTCAGGATGCTATGATTTACGGCTGACTGAGGTATTTCTTCAAACATACAGTGAACGCGTGCCTAAAAAGAGAGATTTGCCGCAGCATGGGCATCAGGGGAAGATTCCAGTGAAATGCCACTTGAATTATAAGCTCATAAATTTCAACTCTGAAATAAAAACCCTACGAGCATCAGCATCCTTCCAGAGGTGGGGGGTAGGGAGAGGAAGGTGCGCTGCCTTATAACAACCACAGACCAGGGATGGGGTGGAGGGTAAAGGCAGAGGAGGTAAGACAAGGGCTCCTCCACCAATGAGCTGCTGGCTGTATGCTTTCTCCCCCTCCATCCTGCAGAGAGACCTCCTCTGCCCTGGGAGAAGGGGCCCTGGAGAACAACAAGCCCCCTGGTTAGAAAGTCTCATGTCAGGTCCACAAAGGGTCATTTCTGGGTCTCACTTTTTCCCACTGAAAGATTAAGTTTTCCCCAGTGACCCCTAAGGTCTCTTTCGGTATGACAAGCGGGGATCCTATAGTTTCTTTGGGGGGTGGGGGAGTGGTATCGCATCTGGAGAGCCACTGGTGATGTGGAACTCCAGTTTGTGTGATAGGCCCTGAGTAAACCATGTATTTGTAACTTCTAATGCACTCATACCAAAACAGAACGGAGTCACTTCAGCTCCTAAGCATTTACTAGGCACTCACTGGACTGGGACTGAAGATACAAAGACAAAATACTGCTATCACTACTACTACTACAACAACAGCAACACCACCAACAGTAACAACAGCTGGCATTAACAGAGCGCTTTAAGGTTTGCCAAGCCCTGTGTGTATGTTAGCTCATCTGACCCTCACAGCAAGCCTGCTACTGTTACCCCCATGGTGCAGTTGGGGAAACTGAGGCAGACAAAGGGAGACAAAATTAAGAGTTTCTGCCTAGCTAAAATTCATTTGGAGCTTCCAATCTACAGCTCATCTCAGAGGCCCCGCATTATATCGTCTTTGGTATATCTGACTCAGAGTCATTAAGTCCTGGGGTAGCTAGGTGGCACCAGAGTGGACAGAGTGCCAGGGACTCGAGTTCAAATCTAACCTCAGACACTTACTAGCTGTGTTACCCTAGGCAAGTCACTTCACCCTGTCTGTATATGGAAAGTGCTTTGGAGAGAGAGAGAGAGAGAGAGAGAGAGAGAGAGAGAGAGAGAGAGAGAGAGAGAGAGAGAGAGTACCTCCTCCTCTATGTGCTCCATGCATATCCCGGCTAATTTTATTAACATCATTTCTAATCATCTGAAACTGAAAGCCAGCACCCCTTGGTGTGACATTCAGAATTCAGCAGATTGAGACGCAGCTATGGTACAAAGATAGGCTCTCCTGGATTTGACTCAGGCTGCAGAGCACCTGGTGTTCCATGGTGCCCACCCAAGGGGAAACTGCAATCTCTCCCAGATATCAAGAGTTGGAAGGGACATCAGAGATCATCCATCATCCCCACTCCATTCTCGACACAGCTGCTGAGCTGACATTCCTAAAACTCAGGTCTGACCAGGCCCTTCCACGGCCAGAGAAGCTCCGAGGGATCCTGAGGCCCCAAAGGGAAAACAAAGCACAAATTCCTTTGGGCTTCGAGAGCTCTCTAGCCGCACAGTTTACCTGCTCAGGCTTTTCATACACTCCTCCCCTTCACCCAGTCTAGACAAACTGCCCGACCGCTGTTTCCTTGCACACACACCCATCTCCAGGCCCCAGAGAATATGGAAGAGACGTTTGACCAGCCTGGCTAGAATACGACGTCCAAGAAAGGGATGAAGGGGACAGACACGAGAGAGGGATTAGAGATGTCACCCTGTGAGTGAACCATTTTACAGATGAGGAGGTACTGAGGCCCAGGGACGTTCAGTACCTCGTATACCACACCACGGTTGTATCTGAGGTGTGATGTGAAGAGGTCTTCTACTTCAGGCTCTATGTCCTATTCAAGCTGGGTGGAGCCAGATTGTAGAGGTCCAGAAAGGTGCAAGGGGAGGGAGAGAGCTGATCCTTGATCTAAGTAGCAATGGAGAGCCAACAAAAGTTTAGAGGCAAAGGAATTACAGAAATGGAGCTGGGCATTGGGAAAAGCATTTAGACTATTGTGAGGAAGCTAGATGGAAAGAGGAGACCAAAAGGCACTGCACAACCAACTGTTATCATGGCCCCGCCAAGAAGCACAGAGGCTGCAGGAGGACAGACGTGGCAGACATTTCAGAGGCAGGACTGATAGGACTCAGCCCCTGACAGAATATGGGGGTTGGGGTGGTGAGTGAGAGATTCGAGGACTCTGAGATTCTGAGCTGCAGTAATGGAAAGATGATGGCTCCATCACTGGGTGAAGGAAAAGGCTATGGAGATGAGCAAGAAGACTTTTAGAGGTTTTGACTCTGAATGTCTAGTGTGGCGTGCAGGAAGGAATGCACAAGCAGAAAGACAGACTTCCCTAATTCACCTTTATCATTGTTTGCAGACTGACTGACTGATTGACTTTAGGCTGAAAAATTTTAGAAAATCCCATCCAGCACAGAATGCTAAGGAGTGCTTTTGAATCTCATTGAGGGGGTTGGGAGGAGGAAAACTAACCCCTGCCTATAATGATGTTAAATATGGAAACAAAGAGTGCACGCAGAGTAATCAGGTGCCCAATATCAAAGCATCACCATCTTCCTCATTTTCACTGTCGTCTTCCGCATCACGATCATCATCATCGTTTCAAACAAGAGTCAAAAACAGAAAAAATTTGGCATTTCTCATTGTAATTCTCCAGCCAGAGGGAGAGGGGGAGGTCTTCACCCTGGACACCAGCATTTCCCTGTTTCGACAGTGGAGCCATTTCATGGCATCCTGACAAAAGCTTAGGAAATGAGAATTTATTCTCACTCTCCACTTACCTACAACATAATTAGTGCTGTGTCTATCATAGCCAAACAAGGGAGAAACGAGACTAGTTCCCAAGAACTCCTCAATCTCAATATTTTACATTTGTTTTCAATGTATTTTTTCTTTTAGGTGCAGGACGTGAGCAGTTGAAGCACACAGCAGCGTATTCATCATTCACAAAGATATACGGCCACGCGGATCAGGGAGGCTGACAGGCCCCCATGCCAGTATTGCTTTGTGCTAACATAGCTACCTAATATTATTCAAATTGATGCTTTCATAGCCTTGTAGATCAGTTCAGAGAGTGGATTGTGTCTTTCACTATTTTTTTTACTGTCTCTTTCTTGTCAGGAGCTCAAGGTACCTATAATTCTTTAAGGTCCATGTGTGCAGAGAAATTATACCACATAGCCAAATGGGCCCTCAGTCCTCTCTGGCTGCATCTCTGTTACCTTGCCCTCATTCACGCCTCACACCTCTACAGGAGGCAAGTGTCACAAACAACAAGCTAGGCCCCCGACCTGTGCTGGCCACTCACCAATTCCGGCAGACCCAGAACCTGCAGCAAACTGCAGGGCCAGAACTAGTCCCGCATGAAGCCTCCAAGGGAGCCTGCTTCCTCTTACCATCTGAGAACATCTGGCAGGCCATCTTTCTTTACCCTTATCATGTCATATGTCGAACCACATTTATATTTGTAATGACCCGTCGTCACTCTCCAGAAAGGGTAAGCGTCTGGTGGGCAGATGATTCTCCTCTTTGCAGCCCACACGGAGCAGGTGTTTTATCAAATGATGCTTAGGAAATTTTTTATTCAGAGGTGAGTGATGCACATGCACGGCGATGGGGACTCCGAACGTCACACCAAAATACAGGATACTGTATAACTGCAAGGCAGAGCAAAATCAGAGTCGGCAGCTGCACCGGGCCTAAGAGCTGCGGGAGGAGGGACAGATTCCAAGTGCTCTGAAGAATTCGAGTCCAGGATGGTGGATCTCTTCCTGCAGCATCCTCCCTCAAGGCATTAGCGCCTTCTCCCACCAATCATCACAAGCCAGGATGGGCCGGACACCCTCGGTCCCTTCAGAGCCCTCGGGGCCAACAACACTCCTGCTGCATGCTAAACAGCTCCGGAAAGGTCTCCTCTCTTTTTAAATTTGGCTAAAAGTCTCTATTATACAGCTCATTACAAATGTCCCTGACTCTTAGGCAATGACTCTACATAGTACACAACGTGGCTAATGAAGCAGAGTGCTTTAACAACAAATCATTTCCAAGCCTCCGCTGCTCTCTTTATAATGGAAGATGCTTTTAATCATCAGCAAATGCAATCACTTATGTTAAGCAACCCATGGTCTTGGCCAATGTAGCACAAACAGTCATTAAACCAAAATTATGACATTAAGGACGAAGAATCACAACAACTGCAGACGTGGCAGTTTGTCAGGGGCTCCCCGCTCCCCAGGAGGCCCGCGGCGGGTGTGGCACCCAACTGGCGCCCGCACCGAAAGCCGCCGAGCGTGCGGATCCTACCGCCAGGGCGCCTCTCGCATCTGCCTCCTTCCTCCTCAGAATGAAGCTTTTGCTGACCACTCCCCCTCCAACTACCTTGCATTAATACCTTTGTTTTCCCTATCTTTACATTCATTCTGCATGTTCCCATGCTTCCTTCTTCTTGTCCGCATCAGCACAGCTTGTTCTTTGTGACTTACGCCCGACACCTATTCGCTCCAGCACATAGTAGGTGCTTCACGAAAGCTTGTGGGCTGATTTCAGGCACCAGACACTCTGGCCAAAGTGACCCACTCGCGTTTCTCTCCCAGGAGCACGGCCTCTCCTTCCTCCACAGTGCGGCGAGGGCTGTGCCCCGGGCTGGGTTCCACTCATCCCACCCCCTCCACCTTGCAGGATCCACGCTGCCTGTGCTGGCAGCGCCTCCTGCAGGAAGTCCTCCCGGGTGCTCCACCCGGCTTGTTCCAACCCCTAACAGAAGGAGCAGGGGTTGTTTTCAGTATCTGTCTCTTGCCCCAGCATTCTGCACTGCGCTTTGCATATAACAGGCACCTGAGTGCACAGGGCAGTGAATTACACAGACATCCATCCCATCCGTTCCTGGGACCAGAGTCAAGGCCTTGGGGGACCTAGGGGAGAAGACAAGCTAACCACCAAGTGGAACTTCGCAGTCAGAGCCTTCTGGACACGACATCATCCTCACCCCACAAATGGGAACGTGGGTCTACCTCAAAGACAAAGGGACCGATGCCGAGCTCTGATGACCCTCTTGTTAAAGCCACAGTCCAGGCGGAAACAGCTGGGGGAGCTGGGGTGGATCTGGGATGGATTCTAGCCCACCTGCTCGCTCTCCAGGGCAGCAGCAGCTCCTACTTACAAAGAGGACCCCGATTCCTTCTGCCCACTCCGGGATTGCTCCCATCAGACACCTCCTGCCATCTTTCTTCTCTTGGGAAACCATGTTGTCGGAGGAAACGTTCTGTCCAGGGAGCTAGGGTCCAGGAAAGGCAATCAAGTCACAGAACAACCTCTTTCTTCATCTCAATTTCTTCTTCCGTAAAGTGGGAGGCCCAGGCACAATGCTCCCAGGGCCCCTTTGGGAGAGCAGCATTCTATGGAAGACCCGGTCTAAGGAGGGATGAGGCTTGCTCTGTTGGCCCTGAAGGATAGAAAATGGCCAAGAAGCAACAAGCAGAAGCTGCCAGCTGTAAAAAAGGCTCGATAAAAGGGAAAATTCCTAATCATTAAACCTGCCCGAGAAGGGGAGTGGGCTGCTACCTCCACAGGGAATGGGTTTCTTCTTTATGGGAGATCTTCAAGAAGCCGGATGACCCTCTGCTGGTATATCTGGCGTGGGGGTGGGGGGTGGAGTTGAACTATCCGGTCAATATTCAGTAATAAATTTAGCCTAAAAATCAATATTTTAACAAAATTCAACAGAAGCCAACTGGACAAAGGGGATCGAGGCATGGGCTATGGCTCCAATGTTTTCTGAATTAGTGGCTATCAGGGTGAAGACGACCTGTCGACCAGCATCCCAAGAAAAGACGTTCTACTGAATGATGTCATCGGTGCACTGCTCAATGATGTCTATGATCTATAAGAGAAAGTAGGAAGAGGCAGCCAAGCACAAGTGTTTTCTAAAAGAAAGCTTATGGTCTACCTGCCAGGACAAACCCGGGAACTATGTGAACACAAATTACAAAATACTTTTCACACAGATAAAGTCAAATCAAAACAATTAGAAAAATAGCAACTGCTCATGGGTAGGCTGAGCCAATATAATAAAAATGACAATTCTGCCTACACTAATTTACTTACTCAGTGCCATGCCAATCTAACTACCAAAAAATTATTTGATAGAACTAGAAAAAATAACAACAAAATTCACTCAGAGGAACAAAAAGTCAAGAATATCAAGGGAATTAATGAAAAAAAGATAGAAAGGAAAGTGGTATAGCAATACCAGATCTCAAACTATATTGTAAATCAATAATCATCAGAACTATCTGGTACTGGATCAGAAATGGAGTGGTGGATCAGTGGAACAGCTTAGGTACACAAGACACAGCAGTCAATGGCCACAGTAACCTAGTGTTTGATAAGCCCAAAGACCCCAGCCTTAGGGATAAAAACTCACTGTTTGACAAAAACTGCTGGGAAAACAATAGGACACAAACTATTTCACGTTTCACACTGTATACAAAGATAAGGTCAAAATGGATGCATGATTTAGACACAAAGAGTGACACCATATGCAAATCAAAAGAGCAAGGAACAGCCTACCTGTCAGATCTATGGGGAGAGGAAAAAATTCATGACCAAACAAGAGACAGAGAGCATTACAAAATGCAAAATAGATAATTTTGATTATATCAAATTAAAAAGCTTTTATACAAACGAAACCAATGGAACCAAGATTATAAGGAAAGCAGAAAGAAGGGAAACAATCTTTATAGCAACTATCTCTCATAAAGGCCTCATTTCTCAAGTATATAGAGAACTGAGTCAAATTTATAAGAATACAAGCCATCCCTCAACTGATAAATGGTCAAAGGATATGAACAGGCAGTTTTCAGATGAAGAAATCAAAGCTATCTACAGGCATATTAAGAAGTGCTCTCACTTTTTTTAAATATTAATTTATTTTGACTTATCAACAATCACTTCCATATGCTTTTCAGTTTAAAATTTTTCTCCCTCTCCCTCCCCACCACTCTCCCCAAGATGGTGCACAATCTGATATAGGCTATATATATGTATTCCTATTAAATTTTTTTCACATTAGTGATGTTGTAAGTAAGAATTAGAACTAACAGGAGGAACCACCATAAAGAGGAAACAAAACACAATAGAAGAAAAAAACAGCAAACAGTCTGCTTTGATCTGCATTCAAACTCCACAGTTCTTTCTTCTTTATGGATAGCATTTTCCATCACGAGGCCTTTGGAAATGTTCTAAGTCACTTTTCATTAGAGAAATACAGATTAAAACAATACTGAGGTCCCACCTCACATCTACCACATTAACTAATAAGACAAAAAAAGGAAAATGACATGGGAAAAATAGGACACTGATGCACTGTTGGTGGAGTGGTGAACTGACCCAACCATTCTGGAGAGTAATTTGGAACTATGCCCAAAAGTCAATTAAACTGTGCATACCCTTTGACCTAGCAACCACTACTAGGTCTGCATCCCAAAGAGATGATAAAGAAGGGAAAAGGACCCACATGTACAAAAATATTTATAGCAATAAATGGTAACAAAGAATTGGAAACCGAGGAGATGCCCATCAGCTGGGGAATGGCTAAACAAGTTGTGGTATATTAATGTAATGGAACACTGTTGTGCTATAAGACATGATGAGCAGGCAGACTTCAGAAAAACCTGGAAAGACTTGTAGAAACTGATGCAAAGTGAAATGAGCAGAACCAGGAAAACATTGTACACAGTATCAGCAATATCATGTGATGATCAAATATGAATGACTCAGCTCTTCTCAGCAACACAGTGATACCAGACAAGTACAAAGGACTCATGAGAGAAAATGCCATCCACATCCAGATAAAGAACTGATGGACTCTAGTGCAGATCCAAGCTTGTTTTTTCACTTACTTTATTCTTTTTCATGGTTTTTTTTTCCCTTTTCATCTGTTTCTTCTTTCACAACTGTGACTAATATGGAAATATTTTTACATGATAGTACATGTATAAACTATATCAAACTGCCCACCATTTTCAGAAGACAGGAGAGAAAAGAGGAAGGGAGAGAGAAAAATTTGGAACTCAAAATCTTGTAAAAATGAATGCTAAAAATGTTCTTGACATGTAAGTAGTGAAAAAATAAAATAGTATTAAACTAAAAAAAGAAATAAAAGAAAGGCTATATATGAGCAGAAACTGCAATGCTACCTTTGCAAACTGGATGAGATAGAATTGTGAGAAAAAATAAACGAGCATGAGTGCTTCCAGAAAACTAAAGGAAGTTGAAGAACATTTGTAAATAAAGGTCATATATAAGAAGGCCCCCCCTCACCTGCTTCGAAATACCTTATGACCTCAAGCTGCATTACATTGGTTAAAGTTTGCACCCACTGTGTGTTGACCTGTTATTTGTCTATAAGCTCAAGTGTATTTCTTCTTTTAAGAATCAAAATAATAATAAGGATTTTTTGAGAAAAAATTCCACACATTATATAATGTTTTTCAAATCACAAGAATGGAATAAGGCTACTCTTTTTAAAAATAATTGAGCCAAAATTCAGATAATGCTTGTTTTTGGATAATGACTTAGGCATTTCTTCTGGAAACTTTAAATTGCAAGGTTCACTGGTATTGGTCAAGAATATACCAAGCTCTCCTATCAGGATGATTAATGAAGGCACCTTGTTCACAGAATGTCAGACTCTGCCTTTTTAACAACTGACCTTTCATAGAATACTACTGAACTCATAATTCCACTTTTGTTCAGTTTCTTATTAGTGGAGTTAAAATTAATACTTATGGGAATGATGGCTAAGGTGATGCACAGTAAATCTTAGAGCACATCAACCTTCTAGGCTGACTACCCAAGGAATAGCACCTGCATCCGTCGGCCTTCTGCCCCAGCATCCATATTCTGCTCAAACTCTGTGTCCTTTCCAAAGATAAATTAGGGCGCTGTGCAACCAAGGCTCTTTTGCATATTTTGAGAAAGATTCTGAAAGTTTGGTTGGTTTTTTTTTAAAGGAACCCAATAAAAGGGTTCATTTCAATCATAAATTTAAAAGAATTTACTCTTATTCAGTTTTCTGAAACATTCCTGATGGCTCAGATGATATATGACACAAAGCACTCTCTAACCCACATTAATCTTTTAGAAGTGACAATTTAATAACCCATCAAGGCAACACAGTCAAGCCCAGACCATTTACCTTACAGCAGGATTAGATGCAAAAAAAAAAAAAATTCCCCTAAAATTGCTAGAATGTTCTCCCTTAATATAAGAGGAAATTATGGCAGACAGGAAATTCTTCTAATAATCCAGAGAAAGAGAGAATTCCTCCAGGAGTTCCTCTTCCCACCTTGCTGACCATTATCATTCCCAGGCACTCAGATTCTACATTTTACCATCCCCTGGGGGCCTGCTCTGGATTCAGCTCTCAAGATGTGATGGGATCCCAGGGCAAAGTGATACCCTCTAATGCAGAATGAATGTTGAGTAGGATGCATGTAGAATTCTTACTGGAAATAATACACTTCTGAGAAGTCACAGTCACCAGAGCCAGGAGGTCACAGCATTGGAGGAAGGGGAGCCAGAGATGCCTGGGGAGCGAGGACCTAGATTTTAGAAGATGAAACTACCAAGGCCCAGAGGGGGAAAGGCAGGCACCTGCCTAGAAGTAAGATGCAATACATCCAGGATGGAAAGTTAGGTCCTCGAATCACTGCCCCATTCCAAAAAGACTAAAAGGAGCCTGACAATGGGAGAACATCAAGGACAAAAATCCACAGTTCCTGCCAACAATCACAGACTTTGGGTCCGTCCCCTCCCTAGTAGCCCTCCTCTGGACATGACATTATGAATAATCTCGGCACCTAAAACAAAGAAGCTATGGACAAGCGTGTGGGCCTTTTCCGATGGCCTCATCCCGGGCCACCGCTCACATGCACAGAAACTCTGCTGCCCCTCAGCACCCTCTGCCCATGTGCCCAGGAAGAGGCACGTGGCCCCTCTGGAGCAAAGGAGAAGCAAGCACCCACGCCAGTTTCTGGGGAGTGATGGAGGTTCACCCAACAGTGTCATAACCAACCACTGCAGAAGGGAAGGTCCAGCCCAGAGATCTTTGGCCTGAATCTGAAGCAGCCTACACCTACTGGCCCATCCAGCTGAGCCAGAGTGGCCCAGGAGCAGCGAACGAGTCATGGTAAGGTACACGGAAACACAAAAGGCAGTTCGCCTGATATGCGACAGCCCCCACTGCCAACGTCCCCAGGACCCACAACTTCTCCCTCTATCACCACAGAGCCCATCAAGGGGCAACCCCACCCCAGGAGCCCTTCCCGTGTCCCGTGGCTGACATGAGGCTGCCTCTGCTCCCCTCATCTTTAATTCAGGGTCCCTTATGCCTGTGTGAGCTCTAACCCCTGGCCAGCTCCTCCCTCCCCAGCCTTGCCTGCCACTGTTCCCAGTGGGCCCTCGTGCTACCCTGCATCTCACCTCGTCCCCCTCCACTTCTTCTGATCACCAGGGAGATGTGGCTTCTCCCCGGCTGGCTTCCTCCAGTGTTGGCTGACAGCTCTTTCTACCATGTGGACTAGGTCAGAGGGCACGGTAGGCTCCCACTCCCCTGCTGCCCTTCCCAGACCGATCACTTGTCTCCCCCCCCCCCCGGTGTCCATTGATGTCTCTGACTCCAGGTTCTGGTTACTGCCCTCCACATCGCTGTCCCTCCATCTGTATAAGCTCAGAGCAGATCTCACAGCTCTCCCACCCTACCCCGCTCCTGGCCCTCATCTGGGACACATCAAGAAGACTGATGTCTCAGCTCCCCTACCTCAGGTCTTCATTTCCTTGTTATTGGGGTGGCCGAAACGTCTTAAGACAGGGGTTCTTAAATGGGGCCCGCGAACTTGTGTTGGAATCGTTCTGATGGCTGTATTACCACCAAACCCGTTTCCTTTACTGTCCTACATGTTCTATGTTATGCATTTAAAAGTCTGTTTCTAAGAGGGGGTCTACAATCTTCCCCAGAATGTTCAATGAATCTCGGTCACAAGAGTGTCTAAGAACCCATGTAATAGATGATCTCACCATCACCCAAAGAGACATGACTTCTCTGACTCAGAATGATGAAATTTCTCTCTCTTTGGACTGTTCCAAAATCTTCAGCGGTCCCCTATTGCCCCTTGGAAAAAAGTGTGAACTCTGGAACTTGGTACTGAAGGCCTTCTACCACATGGCCCCCACCTGCCCTCCCATCCTGACTAAGAGCTGAAACTCCTCCCTGGAGGGAAGGCCCTCCCCTGCTCTCAGCCCCTCAGAATCCTCTCTGTCCTTCAAGGCTCTATGCAGACATGTGCTCTCTTAGGAACTCTTACTGAGCCCCAACAGGACAAAGATCCTTCTCTCCCCTCTGCTCAGGGCCCATCTCCCAGATCAGCCCCACAAAGCCCTCTAAAAACTGTAAGGTCCGTTAGGGCAGATGAGCTTGCTCACGCTCTCTCTCTCCCTCTCGTCTATTTTGCACACATGCATTCCTCGTGTGACACCATGCTCGGTGCACAGTCGGTGCATAATAACTGCTTGGTGAACTGAACCACTAAGCAGATGCCCAAGTCTGCAAAGACAAAGGATGCCACAGCTTTGGGAAGGCTACATAGCATCCGTCGTCACAAATGCCCAACTTGACAACTGTTCACACCCCCATTACTGGACTGGAACGAGAAGACAAGTCATCCCAGTGTGGAATATACAAACGGAGTATCAAGCATGCGGCTTCTTAAGAAGGGCATCACAATCTAAATGGAAAATAGGAGAAAGTTAAAAGAAAAATAGCCACGGCCCAAAACGATCTGACACACTTCATGAAAGACTCCAAATCAACTCTGTTTTCGTGAAAGCACGAACAGGAAGAATATGAAAATGGATGTAAAGTAGAGCGAGCCGCAAACGGCTTCTCCAACCCGACAAATCCAACGGCAATAACGAGAGAGATGAGATTTTTCCCGAGAAGTTCAAAAGGAGAAAATACATTAAAAAGCTGCCCCCCATCAACACGGTTTTCAGGTCCGGGGGTGGGGGGGTGAGAGGCTTCGCCTTCCTTTGGGAAGAGCAATGGGGCTATGTGGTCAACAAGGTCACAAAGAGCCCAAAGGGATAGAGTCCAAGGGCAGAAATAAAAAACCAGCTGGAGACTGAAGAAACCCATAAAGCACTGATATTCTTCACTTCTTCATAGATCACAACAAATTCATGATGAAAAATACCCCAAAGCTTTTGATTTGCATTCCGTAATGTTTTCACTAAGCTGTTGGCTCACGGTACTATTAGATTTGTCCAAAATGGGCAGTATTTCAATAAGGATTGCCGACCAAAGACCACCTTCCATTTCATCACTGCCTACTGACCAAGGTGTTACACATGTAGATTTGATCATTTATCAACAATGGATAAGCTTTCAATTTAAACCATGAGTCCTGAAAATACTGGAGCTACATTTATCACTGATCTTACATACATACACTAAGTCCTTCCGTCATCACATCTTCATACAAGTAGTGAAATAATTTAACATAAAGGGGAGAGGTTCAAGCTAGAGAGACAGCCTCTCTCAGAGGGCATGTGGTGACGGACAGTAACGAGGCTACTTTTCAAAATCGAGGAAAATAAACCAACAGAAAACCCATCCTTTATCGCACATAGAGCAAAAGCTTCATCTAGCATCAGCTACAAGATAGCAGCCTCAAGAAGGAGGGACAGATGAAGCCGAGCCTTCTCGGACCTCTAAGCAATAACATGCCTCATGGAGGATGTGTCACCTGCGGGCATTGGCAAGGGATACCAACCATGACCAACAGAAATGAAAACTAACAATGAATCAGAGTAAAATAATGATTGAACTTAATAGACAAGATGACAGGAGAGGATCAGGACATGGAAACTACTCAAATGCTGGCAGCTCAGTCATAGTTAAAGGAGGGGAGGCTTCAGGCAAAGGGATTCACTGGAAGGCATTTACAGGAAAACAACAGAGCAAACTGGTGGAAATGACTTAAGAGTCCCAGAACCTTGCAGATGGAAGAGACAAACCCCAAGGGCTGCTTGCCTCTGTACTGCCAAGGATTTAATTCCAATTTCTCCCAAGGGTCACATGCAGAACCCCATTCCCTGTCAACTGCTTCTGTCCGAGCCTTCTTAGAGCTTGGCTCTGGAGGGACTACATGATACAATGCAGAAACCAACATTCCCTGTGAGGTCCAAGTCAGTCTGTCAGTAAGTCTTTATTAATCGCCTACTGTATACCAGGCACTGTGCTAAGCACTGAGGATACAAAGAAAGGCAAAAGACAGCTCCTGCCCTCGAGGGGCTCACAATCTAATGAGAATTTAGAGAAAATGGGACTTAAACAGAAAATGATGCTGACGTGATACAGTGGCATCTTTCTAAATTGACAGTTTGCCAAATCATTTGTACTGAAAAAACCATAGATCTCATGATTTTTTTTAAATTTATTTTTATTGATCACTTAAGTCATCAGATAATCAGCAAACAAGGTTTTTGAAGGTGCATACTGGACATTCTGTGATCATTGTGTTTGTTTACTATGACAAAAGGTAGCCCCAGTGGAGGAAAGTAGGAATGTCAGAAGGCCTCTGAGGACATCTGGGTGCTTCTTATATAAGAGGAGCTTAAGTGGAAGGAGTCTGGAGTACAGAATATAATCATTACTACAACCGCAGCTGCTGCCACCACTACTACTACCAGCTAACATTTCTATATACATGCCAAGCACCATTCTAAGTGCTTTATAATTATTATTTCATTCCATCCTCACAATGTCCTGAAAGGCAGATGTTATTATTATCCCCATTTTACAGATGGAGGAACTAAGGCAGACAAAGGTTAAGTGACTTGCCCAGGGTTGCACAGCTAGTCTGATGTCTGAGGTGACATCAGAACTCGGGTCTTCCTGACTCCAGGCTTGGCATTCTAACTACTGTACCACCTCTGACCCATCCTGCCTGGGTGACCTTGGACCTCACCTCTGACCCATCCTGCGTGGGTGACGTTGGACTTCATTTCCTCTTCTATACAATGATGGGCTGGACTCAGATGCTCTGAAGTCCCTTCCAGTTTTACCTCGATGACCCTCAGGGCCTAGGAGGTGGGATTTCTCTACTATTCCAAGGCCTCCCAAAATATATGCATGCATTATCTGGGAATGGAGCCAATTCTGCCTCAATACTTCTCCACAAAGCCCTCAGCATCCACTTCTAAATCATGACATGCCCACAAAATAGTGGGTCTTCCAATGAAGACCCCAGGGGGGTTCATTCCCTATTTAAAGTATCCTTTCTTTTCATCACAACTAACTTTTTCAGAAAAATAATGTGCAATCCTGGCTTTGAAAAAATGATCCATTTATCTCCCTTCACTTGAACATAATGTAATATTACTAATATTAATAAGTTTTGCTCTAGGAATTGTACCAGCCTCCCAAAGAAAAAGTCCTTGACCAAAATATCAGAGGATATTAAACTGAGAAATGATCTACTGATGCAAATCATTAAATCTATTTGCATTTGCTTACTGAACCCTATCACAGAAATTAAACTACATACAGTGAAAAAAAAAAGGAGCTGCTTGTGCATGGTGAAAAGGAGACATCTTGGTGGATCCAAGCTCTATGTCATTAATTTTCCCACTTTCCCTCATTAACAAGTAAAATGTTTTTACTGCTTGAAAAGTTTTAATAAATAGAAAAAAGCAGGGCAGCTGACATAGTTTTTAATGTAATATACAAGGGCTTTTAATATTTTTACATACATTAATGAAAATGCTTTTAAAAAGTAAAATGTAGGGAAAGAAAGAAAACAGAACCTACAGGAAAAGCTGGTGAGATGTTTTTTCTTTTTCTTTAAAACGAAATGTAAGCTCTCTGCCCAGGTACACCCACCCATGCCACCCAAGCAGCCCAAACAGATCCAGGAGCAATGAGAGTGTTCATGTAACAGAGTCTAAACAAAAGGCTGGCCTGATATCCCGCTTTTGTCATCAAGCAGGAAACCAAGCTTCCACAACTACCGTCTTCTGTGAACGTATGTTCAGTTCAGAAATAAATATTCCCTGAATGGTGGACTGCAGCCTGGCCGCCATAATAAAGGTGGCCCATTCAGCTCAAGGCAAACGACTTACTCACTGGGATTTACATGGTAACCTAAACCTCCACCCCCCAACCCCACCTCCAGCACCAAAAAGCTCCCAGGTTTATGAGAAAACAGAACTGTGTTAACATAAATGAATGGCAGCATGTTTTAATCTAATAACCGAGTGCATTGTCTCAGCAGATACACCTCTCTTCTCATTCCCTCCCCCATCTCCTCAAGAGGGTATTTTCTAAAAGAAAGGGAGTATGGGATACTAGAAAGAGCACAGGATTTGGAGTCTAGGGGTCTGGGTTGAAATTCTGGATCTATCACTTACAACCTGGGTGATCTTGGTCAGGTCACTTTCCCTGTGTGGATCCCAATCTCCTCCTAAGTACAACAAGAGGGTTTCAATGGGAAAACAGCTTGGAGGAAATCTCCACCTTCATGCTGATCTTTTCCACACAGTCACAAAGGGACTGACTCAATTAGACCAGGGGGCTGCCCCCTTTCAAACACTGAAAACAAAAACCATCTCAGTCTGTCCCCCTAGCATACCTTCCAGCAAAGACCAGGAAGATTCCAATAGCATCCTCCTCTGCGCTGTGCAGTAATGACAACCTCATACTACAGGGCCCCATACAGCAAGGACCATTGTAGTCAAATCTAAGTCTCTGCCTTCTGTTTTTCTTCACACTTTACTGATGTGTTTTATTTTTACATTAAACATTTATAGAATATGTCTGTTTGGTGAGAGGTCTTCTTAACAAGGTAAAGCAAGAAAAACCAACCATGTAATGAACTCACTGGGAAGGAAGAGCAGGCAACATTCCTCCCCCACCACTCAATGTTATTTATTTCTTTTATGAACAGAAATCTATTTTCTTTCCCTCCCACTCCCACCCTATTGGAGGGGAAAGAGAAAAGAAAACTGTAAAAATATGCATAGCAGAGCAAAACAAAGAACCGCGTGGCTGTAACCAAAACTAAGGGCACCTCATTCTGCCCCTCCACCCATCACCTCCCTGTCATGGCGGGCGGGTTTGTCATCAGCCCTCCGGATGCACAGTTCAGCCCTCTTTCAGCTGACAAGGTTGTATCTGAAGTGCTACTGTTATTGCAGAAATTATTCTCCGGGTTCTGCGCCTTTCCTCCTTCATCTGTTTATAAAAGTCTTCAAAATTGTCCACTTTTTATCAGATTAATAGCACAGTATAAATTGTTCTTCTGGCTCTGCTAGCTTCAGCCTGTATCAGTTCAGACTCATCTTTCCATGTCTCCCTCAAATCACGTATTTCCTCATTTCTTACATGACATTCATGCATAATTTATTCAACTATTCCTCAACTTGTCAAACTCAAATGAAAATGGATGCTTACAGTGCAATATTGACTTAGAAAACCACAAATTTCTATTGTCTATGTTGAACTGTATTTTTATACATCTCCCAATGACACTGCAGTCTGGCTCTCCCCCACTTGAGAGTTCCACTGGCCTGGACTTGGACACCTGCGTATTTAGTTTCCAGGTTTGGGGTTGGGTTTTTTTTTTTTTGCCACCACAAAAAGAGCTACTATAAATATTTCTGTGTATATGGGACCTTTTCCTATTTCTATGCTCCATTCAGGGTACAGGCCTGGGGGTCTGGGTCACAGGACGTGCACTGTTTAGTAACTTTTTGTGCATAATTCCCATGTGCTTTCCAGAATCGCTGGACTCATTCACAATAGTGCATTGACATGCCCATTTTCCCACAGTCTCTCCAAAGATTTATCATTCTCCTTTTTTGTCAACTTTACCACTCTGATGGACATGAGATAGAATTTCGGAATTGCTTTAATTTGCATTTCTCTAATTAGTAGTAATTTGTAGCATTTTTTCTTCTACATGACTAAAGATAGCCTTGGTTTCTTCCCTTGAGAACGGCCTGTTTTCAAATCTGGGCCTTCTTTGGCTGTCTTTAAGTTAATCATCTTGACTGTGGGGCAACCCCGAAGCAGCTTAACCGGATCTTTAGGAGAAAAACACAAGTGTGAAGCTGGCCCGTCTGAGACCACTGCCAAGAAGGCACAAAGTGGAGAAAAAAGCCAGAGGCTCAGCTCCTAGCCCCGGCACAAAAAATGAACCCGCGTGGCCCACGCAGCATCACGGGTAAGTGCCCGGAATAGTCACTTCCACCAAAGCCTGGCTGACCCCTTGACTCCACAGCTGCATCCAGGATGAGATGACAGCACCACCTACAGCTTCCATCACTCTCCCCCAAAACAACCCTGGGGAGAGGCAGGCAAGGGGGTCTCCTAACAGTGGCCAATATCAGAGAACAGGGCTCAGAAAAGAAAATGACTTAGCTAAGGTCACAGAACCAACAAGAAGAGATGACATCTGAACCCAGGTGCCCAGGCGTAGGGACACAAGCCAAAAGAGAACCCCCGCCCTTCCTTGTAGGGGCCCCCTTTCTCCAGGAAACCAAGTCCTACAGTAGTAAGGGGTTGGTTTTAATGGTTTTAAAAAAACACCACCACCCAATTCCTGTCTGTAACCTTCTCAGGTCTCTGAACTCTCTCTAAGAACACAATTATATCAATGAAGATCGTCATTTTCTTGAGAATAGGACGTCACCTGTATAAGACCTTCTAATCAGGTGCCACAAACTGTTCTGATACAAATGCGACACAGAGCCACCAGCTACGGCCACGGAAAAGAGGGAGGAAAAGAGAGGGGCCACAATTAGGCCTAATCTACACATGGTCTATATCTCCTGGATTTGTACTTAGAGAGATGGGGCGTTAACTATACCGACCTGTTGAGCTTCCTCTCTACCTCTGTCTATCCATCCAGCCATCTATCCAGCCATCTACTTACTTCCATCTATCCACCCATCTACCTAGCGGATAGAGGGCCAAGCTGCCATCCAAATCAAAACAACGTTATCCCCACCTGCAAAATTACTTCAGCAACTCCCCACTTCTCAAGAGAGTCTTTATCCTGCCTTTGGCGAATTCAGGCCACTCTGGCTATTAACACAGAGGTGCAGTTTGTTCAAAATAATCTTGACTGTGCATGCCCAAAGTAAATAGGGTTTTGGCTCCCGCAGCCCAGCCCCAGGTGAATGCAGCAGGTGTGACTTTGTCCCTCAGTCTCCTTACATGGGGGCGTAAGTCTGCCTGCCCACCTCGAGCTCTGCTTGGTTAATGCCAACTCCACCAGCAAGTGTAGCAGTGAAAAGTCAGTGCAGTGTGCCCCAGAATTCTGGAATGTGCTGAGATCCCACCCCATTCCCTCCCACCCCCCCTGCCTCCAACGCCAGCTACAAGAGAACTTGGGAGCGAGATAATTGTCACGAAAAAAGAAGCTAATTTAATTTGACTGAAATCTTAAAAAAAAAAAACAGTTGAGCCTCATCTTCTATACTGAAGCAATCCTGTTTGCTTTTCTTCTGGATCCCCACTAGCCCATTCTCCCAGTTATGATGGATTTCAATTTTTTTTTTAAACATCCCAGTTGTAAACCCTACTTTGACACAAAATTCATTACCTTTCAATTGCTTAATCAGCAAAGTTGTTCGTGTTTGCAAACACAGAGAAAACTTTTCAGGCAAGCAAGCTAATTTGTAGATATTCAATTTGTCAAAAAAATTTTTTTAAACCTTCTATTAAAATGTCATATGCTAAAGTAACCTGAAGGCTTTTGTCTAACGTCTTTAGACAGAGACCTACTTCCAGGCTGCTGGATTGCTTGTCTCCAGTTCGGCAAACACTATAAATCCTAGCCATGTTTTTGGCCTCCAGTTTTAAAGATAAAAATATGACTGTGAAGTTGTTTATCAGGGTCTTCTGCAGAAGGCAATTTACTGCTGATACTGTTATCTCAATGGTATATGGATCTTAAGGCCATAAGGATCTGACGAGTTCTTGAAAAATAGGAAAGCAACAGAAGGCAAATATCCAATGATTAGTTAGCCTTTAACAGGAGATATGTCCAGGGGCTGCAGAGAGAACAGTTACTGGGAAGAAAGATGGAGCAGAAGAAGATTAAGAGGACAGAAGCAGAGAACAATTCGGAGGCCAGAACCTCGCTCCTGCCCTGACTGCGTGCGCTCGTCGAGAGAAGGAGATCAGTGGTTGGGTGTCAAGGAGACACATGACCCGACACAATGCCAACAACAGAAAGCCTTCGGGGATGTTTTCTCAGAGTCTAACACCACAACCCAGGAGTTGTGCAGAGGTTTTGTGTTGCATTCTTTTAAACTTTAGCTTAAAATAAATGCATTAGCAGCACTGTGAAATGATCTTGGGTCAGACTGTCCTCTCTTCCATATGGGCACCCAGTGCCTCCAGACCATTCACACCCATTCACACCTCCCATCAAACTAAACAGATGGATCTACTCAATAGGGTAAAGTCCTTCCTCTCAATTTTTTTTTTCATGTTTCATGCATGAATGAATGGGCAGCAAGGCATTGTGGATAAATATACACCTGGCCTGGGTTCAGGTCCCACCTGTGACCCCTACAGGCTGTGAGCCCTGAAGAAAATCACTTAACCTCTCAGTGGTCTAAACAGCTCTCTGAGCCTGAGCTCCAGAGGAGATGCCACCCTGTCCTGGTGCAGGGCCCTTCCCCAACAAGAGATCTCTGAACCAATGAAACCAAAAGTGTAGGCCCTTGTCCCCATTTCCCATCTATCCATTCAGTGCTGGCGCTGGTCAGTGGCAACCTCCTCTCCATCACCGCCCGTGCTCTGCTTCTTACTCTGAGCTCAGGAAGCAAGGCAACCCTCCCAAAGCAACATGTGTCCTGTTCCTGTGACTGCTCAGACACTTCCTTCTTGGCCACCACTCCCCCAATATGTGTTGTCTCCTTCTTTAGAATGGAATCTCCTTAAGGACAGACAGGAAGTGTGTCGTTTTTGTATCTGCATCTCTAACTAGCACAAGTAAACACTTAATAAATGCTTTTTCATTCATTCATTCATTCATTCACTCATTCAACTTCTCCCATGCGAGTAATCAAAGGACCTATGTGACAGCCTAAGTGCGCCAAGCCCACCCAATGCATCTTGCCCCGCTGACCCAGGAAACACAATGCTGGAGTAACTTAGATCCCCTGTGAATTCCATAACCAAGATTTTGTCTTCATCACATCTGTGAGGACGGCCTTCGTATCACCTCTCCTACCAGTAACCCTTCACTGGGGTCACCAAAACCTGGGACTATCTGCTCTCCTCCATCTCGTCTTCCTCCTCTTCCCAAAATGCCTCTTTAGGCCCTTCAGAAAATCCAAAGGGTGGCGGAGGGCGGAGGAGGGGAGCAAAGCGTAAGAACACTGGAAGGTGAATGTGGGTCTGGTTGTAAAGAGCTTTAATGCCAAGCAAAGGATCTTATGTTCTATCCTGGAGGTGATGGGAGCCATCGGAGTATATGAGTAGGGGATGACATGGCTGGACACGCACATAAGGAAAATCCCTTTGGTGGCTGAATGGAGGATGGACTGCAGTGAGGATAGCCTCGAGGACAGCAGACCCACCTGTGGCTATTTATTGCTATACTCTAGTCTTGAGGGGATGAGGGCCTGCAATCAGGGTCGCGGCAGTGTCAGAGAAGAAAATGAGACGTATCTGAGATGTTCAAAAGGTGAATCCAACAGGCCTTGGAACCATATTCGATATGTGGGAAGGGGAGGAAAAGACTGAATGACTTTCTAGGACTCCGAAACACAGGTCTGGGCACATGCAAACACTCCTGGGATAGTGATCCTGGCTCGTTTCAACCTTTCCTGTATCAAAGCACAGCTAACGGGTCCATCTCTGAGATACAGAGGAGCCTGAGGAGCAATGACAAGCTGCCTGACAATCGTATATGTGCCAAAGAGATCTCTGATTCAAAGTCAAGGATGTATGAAAATCTTCCCACTACACTTGCCACCATTTGTCTGGGCCTTGAAGCCCCTCGCTCTGTGCCCATGGAGCACATCTAGGCTTCAGCGCCCCCTCTGTCCCATAAGGGGCGAGGACAAGACGCTCAGTCGCTGGGATCCCCTTTGGTCCCAAGTGGGGTTCGGACCTCCCACCCTTCAAAGTATCGTAATATCCAGGCTACCATGGGTCCAGGAGCATACGCAGCACTTCCTGGAGCTCTCGCTCTTTAAAGTCTTCATGTCTGTGAAATACAGTTTTCCATAAAAATGTTGCTTATCTAGAAGAGTTAAGGCCACAGGAGCCTTCCGGGGCATCACCAGAAGAGCAGTGCTCTGTTCTGCACTAACGTCTCCTGGTCCGTCCACCAAACCTGATGGAATGAAGTGCCAAAGCCTTCCGAGGTTCTAGAGATGCTTCCTAGAAAGGAGATGCGACTCCCTTCTTTCAGCTGCATTCAGACAACAAAGCACTGGTTTTCACGTGGTATTAGAAGCGTATGCTCTTAGCAGGAAAGCCATTTGGTAAGTGCTGATGAGGAATTTGGAATAATCCAAAGGCCCACGGGAAGCCTGATAAAAGGAAAGAGTATGAACGTGGACTGCTGAGGAGACTAAGGAAACCTCACCAGAACCCTCCCCTGTCCTGGGGGCAAGGATACTGGCAGAGGCTACAGCTCAGCCAAAGGAAATGAAGCCTGAACACAGACAGGGTCTCCTTCCCAAAGCTGCCTTCTTGGACTTGCTCACATTCACGCATTGTCTGTCCACAAACCAAAAGTCAAACTCGTGGCTGGTGAGACCCCGCTCTCTGAAGACCCTCTGCCTCCAGGGGTCCTGAGATAACTTGTGATAACACAAGAGACTCTGGCTCTCTAGGGCCCACTGACAACACCACAGCCTCCCAGACCAAAGGGAAAGATCACGGCTTATCGCCAACGTGGCTGGCTCTCCCCAGGGCTGCCCCACTCCCACCTGATGCACTCTGCTTTTGTTTCTGGAGACCCCTCTGGAAGCAGCAGAGGGGGCCTGAGGCAATGGCCAGAACCATCACAGGGTCTGGAGGGCAGAGAAGGGAACTGCCTAAATGCTTCACCTGCTCTCAACCAATGAGGGAGGGCTGGGCGACTTTCTGGAAGAAGGAACAGGATAAGGAGCTTTACAAATAACAATGTGGATTCTGTCCGAAACAATCACAGCTGGAAGCCCATAATCCCCAGCCTTGCCTCCTGCCACCTCCTCCCAGCCCAAAAAACAAGCACCCAACCATGGGGATGCTGAAAACCTCAGGACATGCCATCCTGGAGCTCACTGTTTGCTGCTCCAAAAGGCCCACTGCAGTGAGGCCACAACACACTCAGCAACAGTGCACACGTGGGTGTACACACACACACACACACACACACACACACACACACACATACAGACTCGACACGTATGCACAAACTCAAGTACATTCACATACACTCAACTCATATATGCACACACAAGTAGAGTCAACACACCCAGAGGCAGCACTTACACCCCCCCCCACAACTTAAGTCAACACTCAACACAAGTCGATATACACATGTGCAAACTCAAGTACATTCAGCACATATACACACAGTCAACACACAACTTACATGTACACATAAGTGTGCACACAAGTGCAAACACCCAACACTCGACTAATGCACATTCAAACACAATACCCCAACACAACTCAGCACACTCAACTCACAAAGTGCGATCAACACACATTCAGCTCCTACACACACACACGGACCAACACTCACCATGCACACTCACTCACAAGCAGAATCGACACACACATGCACATTCCACACAACTACATACACTGTCTCCATTCAGGCAAGCTAAACTCCCGGCCCAGCGAGCTCTCCAGTGGGAAGATGTGCTCTCTTTTGGGAGGGGAGGAGCGAGGGCCATTCTTCCAAATTTCTGGCAGCTTGCAGGGTCAGGATTCAGCTCCTGCTCTGGATCCCAAGGGCCTTCCCTAAATGCACTGACATCTTTTTACAGAGTGGTCTCCATCGCAGTCCCTCATCTTCCCTTTTCCTCAGCATTTCCTCCATCCCTTCTTAGCAGGCCAAGCCTAAGCTTGTACTTACTATGAGAGAAAGATCTCTCTGTTCACATAAGTCCTCCTTGACCCTGACAAAAGCACTGAAGGCTACCCAGGCTAGTACAGAGGACACGTATCTGGGCTCTCATCCTGCTTCATCAGAAGTCCCGCTGTGTTGCTCCCTTCTCTCACTCTTAATGAATGTCCAATGCCTCCTTCCTCCCTTCTCTTCTCCTCCTTTCTTTCTACCCCATCTGTCTTCATTTCTGACAGCATGACAGACCGACCAGTGCAGCCACACGGACCACATGGGCAAGGCCAACGTCAAGGAGTATTTTAATGACCGACCACGTTCCACACGGAGAGGAGAAAGAGCTGGGATCAGAAGACACAAGTCCTAGGCCTTTCTCCACCAGGAAGTCAGCAGGTGACCTTGGCCAAGCTACGTGTATACCTTGGTGAAACCCCCAGGGTCTCTTCTCCACCCCAAGTAAGCTCCCCGCACTCAATCTATGACTCTCTTCCATGAATACTAGAGTCTGGGGTCAAGAAGATCAGAGTTCCAATCCTGCCATAGCCACATAGCAGCGGTGTGACCTGCGCTCCAACCTCTCAGCCTCAGCTTCCTCCTCTATAAAATAAGGGGGTTGTCCTCATGCCTCCAAGATCTCCAGATTGAGAACAATTACCTTATAATCAATCAATCCATGAATCTGTGGATGGCAAACACCGCAGAAGGGATTTTGCAGGCTTGCGGACAGAGAAAGGGTTCTTCCCAGGAGGAGTCTGCAGTCCACCCAGGGCCACCTTGCCTAGAGTGGTCCAGAGGTTTTCTCCCTTGAAGGAGGGAAAAATCATTCACAAAGGGGTGATGGGGCCAACTGACTGCCTTTGTCTCGCTATTAAAAAACAATTTTAGAAAATCATTTAAGTTTGTAACCAAAAGCCAATCCGTCGCTTTCACTTGGTGAAACAACTGGAGATCAAATTCTGGGAAAATCTGCAAGAAGACAAAGTTTCCACTCAATTCCAAAACTATACTCATTTAAGCTTTAACTCAATTTAAATTCTCGACTGATCTGTACGCAGAAGCTATCTTCAACATTAACAGTAATATCCAAGAGTGCCTCTAATTACAGATACAATTGTAAATGAAAGATCTTTAACAAACCGAGTCTATCTTGTCAGTTTAAAGGGGGGGTACTCCACACTGAAGTGTTCCAAACAAAAACTGGAGATTACACACTAATCACAGCTGGCTTAAACATCTGTAAATCTTAATTGGCTCAAGACAGATGAACAACAAAATCAGAAGCTTGTGACAGGAACTCCCCTTTATGCAACAGGGCTGACCAATCACTGAGCCTAACCACACTGAGGAGGAGACAGGCAAGCGTTTTTGTCATCCCAGACAAAGTTTGACAACTTAGGGATTACCCAGAAATCCAAGGATTTCTTTTGGCTTTCACATTATAGGTAGATCCCAGGGTGACACTCAGTGTTGAGTAATATGTCCCCTTAATCTGGCATCCAAACAGCCAGAAACCCCCAGAGGAAAAAGACCCATGGGCAGCAAAAAACGCAGTTCTGAGATGCCTGTGACTTATCCTGGAGAAGAGAGGCTATCAGGGTCTTATTCAGAACCTATTTACTTGTAATTTACACACAATTCTAACCAATTTAACAAATTTATCCAGTGTGATAAAGACATGTAAGTTTAAATAAAATTATAGAGTTCTCAAAGTATTTTCCCCACGATAGGTAGATAGGGTGCATAGTATAGGTAGTATTCTCCTCATTTTGCAAAAGAGGAAACTGAGACTCAGGAAGGCGGAGTGATGAGTGTACAGTCACGCAGACAAAAAGGGGCAGAGCCCGGATTCCAACTCAAATCTCCAGACTCGAACCTACCACCTCCCAACATCAAGAGAGAGAATGGATGATGGAGGCCGCTAAGAGTGAGGCTCAACACCAAGCAGAGGCCAGAAGGGCAGCAGAGGGCAGAGTAGCCTTCGGGTGCAGCCCAAGAAACCCTCAAGATCCCCTGGCTTCTGTCCCATATGCCTCGCCTGGGGCCTGCCACAGGACGTTTATCAAGGCAATGATAAAGAAGTACCAAATTCCACTCAGCAGACTGTTACAGGAGGCAGGAAATGGATAACTGGTTTTACAAAGATTCCCAGCAGAAGTTTGGAAATAAAAACGTCATGGCACCCAGGATAGAAGGGCCTGCTCCCCACACTCAATCAATGAGATGACTGCAGTTTTAAAAACATGGGGCTTCACAACTATTCACAGAACCTCCACCAGCTTTATTTAATTCAGGGCTGACGGAGGGGCCCTTTTCTTTGTAACAGCAGCCAGGAGCTGATGGCACCACCCCCCAGGACTATGGGGGAGTTCAAAGGAGGAAATCTTTGTAAAGCACTCAGCATGGTTCCTGGCACACAGTAGGTGCTAAGTAAATGCTCGTCATTATTATTATCATTACTATCATTACTGTAATTAGAGCTGTACTATCTGTCTATTTCACTGGGATTTCCCCTCCCACAGGAGGAGTGGGGCACAGCTGATAGAACCTCAGCCTTGGAGCCAGGTCCCTGAACCTCGCCGAGCTGCAGCTCCCTCTCTCCACTGGAGTGACCATGGAGGCGGGCAGCTGCCTGTGGTGATACAGCACACCACCTTCCAGCAGAGGCTGGATGGCCCCTAGGAAGGCCTCTCACTCTGGGGTTTCTTTCATGTCTCAGTGGGAGCAGGTGGCCCTGGAGAGGTCCTTCCTAGCACACTCTCACTCTGTGAAATCACAGATACGTGAAGTGCTGAAACACCCTGACTATAACAAAGCGTGCAGTGCCAAACCCACGTTCTGGCTGGCGACAGAGAATAATCAAACTCGGGCCCAGAACTGTTGGCCGTCATGCTCAGTAGGGTCTTCTGAAAGGCAGAGATGGAAAACATTAAAATGTCTGAACTACCCAAAGTCTTAAGGTTGGACTGCCGTTAGGAGACTTACCATAGAGCAGGTAATGCAAATGAAGTGAGCCAAACCTAAACTGCATCCTGGTGTGTGCTGGGAAGGCCCTGGGTGCGGGGCCAGGGAATCTTGTCTGGCCCAAGTTTCAGTGACACGGCCTGCATTCCTGTGACTCCTGGACTCTCAGTTCCCTCATCTGTAACGGGGGGGAGCAGGACTCACACTCCTGACCCTCACAGGGCTGTGAAGAGGAAATTGCTTAGCAAGCTCCAAACTGACACAGACATCTATGGGGACAGGACACTAACTGGGTAAAGACTCCAAGGCTTGTGTTGGGCAGTCATCTTCAGTCGGGGTCTGACCCTGTGACCCCATTTAGGATTTTCTCAGCAAAGATATTGGAAAAGTTTGCCATTTCCTTCTCTAGCACATTTTACAGATGAGGAAACTGAGGCCAACATGGTGAAGTGACTTGCCCAGGGTCACACAGCTTAGTGAGTGTCTAAGGCCATATCTGAACTCAGGATAATGAGTGTTCCTGACTCCAGGCCTGGTGTTCTACCCACTGTACTACCTAGCTTCCAAAAAGACCACAGGACTGCCATTCTTTTAGGCCTAGGATTTTATGAACTTTCAAAAAAACACTTTGACAACTGTATTTCAGTATAATGGTTTTCCTTTGGGATTCTGCATTTTATTTTATGCATTTAAAAATATTTCCAGAGAGCAGGTCGGCAGGTATTTATGAAACACCCAGCAGGTGCTGGGACTTGTCCAGTCAGCCAAAGAGATCAGTGACACAAAAGACGTCTAGAACATCTGTTCCAGGGACACTTCAGAAATCAACCAGAAACATTTGTCTGGGGCTCAGCTATTGGAGATACAAAGAAAACTCAAACACCCTCCCCGCCACACAGGAGCATCCATTGTGATTGGGGAGACAACAGGAACAGGCCAAACTGGGGGGAATCCAGACTTTGCAGAGTGGCCGGGAGGCTGCCAAGGCTGGGACACTGCAGGAGGCACTTAGGAGGGGAGCCTCACAGAGAGTGGGGGCTCCAGGCTATGTCTACCAGGAAATCATTGCCCTGAAAGTGTTCCTCCATGTGGACTGGTCCTGACCCTTGGGGATAAGCCCTCAAGGTCTGGGGGCACCTGAATGTGGGTCTGCTCTGCTCTTGCACCCAGCAGACAGAGCAGCCCGGAGGGAAATGCCCGAATTCATGCCCAGCATGCTAAGTTTATCATTCTCCCCAGATGGGGGAACGGTAAAGGTTTCCTGTAGCCGTCCACGGGAGACGTGACTATTCCTGTGGGACACTGGCCATCCCCTAAGCAAAATAAAGGTGAAGCTCCACAGCATTCTAAGGGAAATTGAGCCCTGTGTCCTTCTGCTGGAAAGATTCCACCTCCGACACTGCACACAGTGACAACTCACCGAGTGGATTATTACAGCGCACCCCGGAGCCATGATCCCCACTCTTAACCAGTAACTGATCCAGAAAGTGCCACTGTGCCCCAAACTGTGGAAAGACCTTTTCTCCGACAGTCTGGCTTAGGTTGTGACCCCAGACAAATACCTGCAGCTGAGAGGACACCTGAGCACGGCTGGCAGATTCAAAAGGAAAAGGAAGCAATACACCCTTGACTTACAGGAGCACGTGCATGCACACACAAGTTGTGCTCTCTCTGCCAGCCAGAAACGCCACATTCACGTCTCCCTCCTCCCTGGGTGTCTCTTAAACTCAAGATGGCCAGACCCTGGTGGGGTCTCCTTACACCCCGTTCCCTGACGCTCTCCTCTTCTCCACCCTCCAGGTGAGTCTCTAAAGAGGCAGGTGTGAACGGCTCACTGCAGAAGTCAGTCCTTGGCTGTTTGTCACTTTCTGTTTCCTGGAGAGAAAACCTCACAGAAATTTAATAATAAAATCCAGCACAAGCTCTTTTTTATGGCTCTGTAGTGCTGTCCTGGGGTGTGTGGGAGCATTCTGGCATAGATCCCTCCATGCACCAATCAGGATGGGCAGCCTTTACTGGCCATGGTACATGCCCAATCATAAACAAGCAGTAATGAGTCCCATTACTAATGATGCTGAAGGCCAGCATGGAGGGCCCCCACTGCCTGGCAGGGTTTTTACACTGCAAGTTTACCTGAAGGCTGCTTCTCTTGTTCCCTTTATTTTTACTAAAGTCTCGCGCTGCCCTCATCTCACGGGGCATTCCCAAATCCTCAGGCTCCCCACACGGGCCGAGCAGCGCCTGCTGAACCATTTCTACCAGCATGGGGATAAGGGGATTCTTTTCAAGAAGGTTTGTGGCTGCAAGGGGGCCTCCCTGTTCCCTATCTGGTCTTTTTAGCCAAGAGCCTATGTCATTGTCTCAGCATCCAAAGGGCCCTGGGCTATAAATGTTTAGCATGGAGTGAACTGTGTGCACAATCTTTGTTTTTGATAACCTGAATCATGAGCATAACTCCCCATCCACCTCTCAGTCAGAACAGGGCGGTGAGATCCTTCACAAGTGACAGTTGTCACGGATTGGGATGGAGAGGCACACAGGCAGGAAGAGATGGCCATTCCACAGCCTCACCAAGCTATTAAGACTTAAAAAAAAAAAAACAGACAATCCCTATAAAACCAAACCAAGATTTCCTTACAGAAACATGCTTATTTGACTCGACAGACCTTTGTAAGGAGGTCTGCTCTAAATACAAAATAATTCTGTTTTAAAAACACATGACACACATCTCCACGTGAGAGATAAAAAGGGCTGGTGTGGTGGCGGCTGATGCCGCTGTTGGGGCACCCATTTCCTGAGCCCTTAGTTTCTCCCAGAGTGGGTTTTCTCCCTGTGATGTTTAGTCCTCAAGAACAGCAGCCTGGCCCTAGAAAGGCAGGCCCTGACAGTGTCTATAGTGTACCTTCCCAAGTTTAATTTCAGAACTTCCCTGGAAGTCTTGGTGATGAGGTGACCTTGACAAACTCCTTGCGGCTGGCCACGGTCTGAGGTACCAGGGCATGGCCAGGCAAAGGGGGCAGGGCAGAGGCCAGCCCAACTGAGGCCACTCTTCCCACAACTTTCCTGGACAAACTCCTCTCTCCTAACAAAGGGCCAGGGCCTGCTGCCCTGCTGGGGCTCATCACACCTGCCGGTGAAGAGAAAAGGCCCACAACAACCGGGACTTCAGGAACCCCAGAGGCTGTCCCTCGGGAAGTCAGGCCTTCTCAGGCACCTGCTCTTTTCTCAAACTTCAGATGCCCAGAGGGTGGAGCTGGAGCTTTTACCCACACGTCCCCAGAAAAATCAGGTTGAGACGCATGCCTTGCTGATGGCAGGGTCTGCAGGGAACAGTCAAGTTCTCCTTAATTTTGTGGGAGACTGTAAAGCCCATGCCCCCCCCTCACTGGGTGGAGAGAACAGGACACAGGGCCACTCAGAGGGTCTGGACCTGGGGGTCCCTGGGGCATCCGTGCAAACAAAAAGACCTTGAGCAAAGGCCTTCTAGGAGGCTCCCCAAGTCACCGAAGGTGGCAAGGCCACAAACTGACCTGAGACCAATGTGTGCATCACCATGTTCCACGTGCCCCACAGAAGGTGCCCAGGGTGGTGGCAGGTGCCAACGTGGCCTAAAGAGCTACTCAAGAAAAGCAAATGGCTTCAAACATAATCCAGTAGAAGACAGGGGAAAAAAATCTACCCAAGCCTTCCAACATCCCACATCCACACTCTGAAGTCGGGGATTCTTAGCCAGTTCGGCCTGGTCGTGCTTGGCGTACTTTGCTGACTCCTCCCTTCGCAGTCCTCTGCAGTTTATTTTACATGCTGGGATTCCATTCTAGGATCCACTGGCACACCCAGAGGACCAGAATGATGGAAGGATACAAAGTCTGGACAACACATCACTAAGGGGCTAGACTTAGGTTTGCTCAACAGTTAGGATGCTGCATCTCATCTTGTCATGGGTGTTCCTCCCAAGGATACGGATCGCACCCGCTCGTCCTGGATCCCTTTCACCATACCCGCCTGGGAATCCAGCCCAGGGAGTCACTCAGCATCTCCCAACAATGCAAAGAGCTCACCGGAACAATAGCATGTCAGCTGCCCATCCCCCTCTCCCACACCCTGGCCGGCCCATGGCTCTCCAGCCATCCACTGCCCAGATAGCGCTTCGGACACAGTGACTCCTGAGGAATTCCTCCTTTGAAATTTGTTTCATTAACTTAAACCTCACAAATAAAATATTTCATACGGTATTTATTCATCCTCCTGGTAACACAATCTGTATGAAGCTGGGAAAACATGATCAGTGGCTACCTTTGTGGTAGAGCTTATGATCTCTGCTGAAAGATCAGGAAAAGACCACCCCGAGACAGGTCTGTTCCCAAGGACTCCCAATTCTCTCCTCTCTTGGTGACACAGGATGGTGTGATGGGTGTCACTGGGAGTCAGGTGACTGCATCAACACCCTGGGTATCCCCTTCCTCCCTGTGTGACCATGGACCCTCCACCTACTGATATGCAGCATCCAATCTAAGGGGAACGGTTTGGGTGGGACAGAACCTTGGCCCTTTGTACTAACAGCCTCCAACAGTCAACCATGGTCTGGGCGCCTGCTGAAGCCCCAAATGCATGTGAGTGACCAGGCCCTCGGGTGCCCCTGTCCTCCCAGAAGGCTGAGGTCAAACTAAAAGTGAACCCCTCAAAAGCAAAGATGGTTCCATTCTTAGCAGTTGCAACTGAGCACCTAGCACAGCCACTGGCGTGCAGAAAGGTTCTTAATAAATGCTTATCGATGGACCGATTTTTTTCAACATTACTGACCACCTTTCCAGGCATACTGAGAACATGTCCTAGGTGGGTGAAGAGCAGACACTCCAAGTGCTAAAAGGCACCAGTCAGTGCAGCACCACCCCCTACCATTGACACAAACACCACTTCCCTGTTCAGGACACTGCACTACCCATCTCTCTGGAGAGGTCACCACCATGGGCTACACTGGAGAGACCACTGGGCCTGGATCCAGAGGCTCCTAGCCCTCCAGGCCTCACTAGCCAATGTGATAGGCCAATAGGCTGACCAACAAGATCTGGACAGGCCAAAATTGTGGGCCAAAGCTAAAAAAGCAAAACTTCAAGGGGAAAAATGTCAGGTCTTACCCTCAGGGTCAAAAACATCAGCTCTACAAGTCTGTGGTGAGACAGCAATTTTTTGGAAAAGATGTGGGCAGGGTTAGTGGATGAAACATTCAACATTAATCAATGCCGTGCACATTGACCAAGAAAGATAAGGGATCCTGGGCTGCTCTGGCCTGGCTTAGCCCCTCTGGAGCCCCATGTCCAGGCATGAGCGCCCCACGTTAGGAAGAGCACAGACAAAACTGAAGAACACTGAGGGAAGAGACAGGATGCTGAAGAGCCTGGCAGGGGACCCAGAGAGGGCAGGCTCTGGGGCACCATCACGGCAGTCTTCATGTCTTTGAAAGACAACAGATAGAATAAAGACCAGACTTGCTTTTCTTGTCCTGACAGCAGCACTGGAAACGACTGTGTCAACGTGAAGGCGATAAACTCAGGCCTGATGACCCATAGAGCTGCTCCAGGACGGAGGGGTCTCCACCTCCTCGAGGCCTCCAAGCACAGGTCACTGATGCCCACTCCCACTCGGGGTCAGGCCAGGAGAGACGGCCTCCGATGCCCCTTTGATGTGTGTTCCCTGGACAGTTTGTCCTTGGGAGCCTGTGGCTGCCTGGAATCCTTCTGCCCTATCCACCACAAAATGAAAATGCGGGGGAGGAAAAACACCCCTTTTCTTCATTTTAACCATCCCTCCCAAGTTGTCAGCATGCCAAGGTTTAGCAAGCCCTTTCCTCAGGAGGTCGCCATGGATACCACAGACACTCATCACTTTCATGATAAGCTTGAAGGGGAAGGGCCCACCCAGGGTCACATAGGTAACCCAGGGACAGACCAAGGTGATCACAGACTCCTGGTCCTCCGGCTCTTCTTTCCTGCTGCCAGACTTCTTTGTTCGCTTTTTTTTAGAGCCCACAAAGGTTCAAAAAGGTTTGCTTATGTTTTTTAAGGAATAATGAATGATGCTTTCCATAAGGGGCTGAGTGCCATGCAGTGGTTTACCTGACGATCTGTGGGGTAGCGTCGTTGAGATTTCTCCGAGAACACAAACCACCTTCATATGTTTAACTTTTCAAGGCCTCCTCTAGCCAAACCAGCCTCTCCACTCCCCACGCCTGAACCTCCTTTTCTCTTCTCCTGGCTTTGGCACTCACGGCCGTAGGCCTGGAAGACACTCCTCCTTGCCTCCGACACAGACTCTTGGGAGAGGCTGCTCAGGCACAAGAAGCCTCTCCTCCTCCCAACTGCCAGCAACCTCCATCCCAAGCTACCTTGTGCAGATGTGCACATGTGCTTTGTATTTGCCTGACATCCATTTACAGAGAAAATGGGGCCTCCTGCATAAGAGCGTCCTCAGGAGTAAGGACACTTTCTTCTCTGTCCTTCTCCTAGAATGCTGCCTGGCACATAGTGGACATTGATAATCGTCTGCTGATGGACTGATTGACTGGAAGAGACCTCGCGGCCTTCCAGTGCAGCCCTAAGTGACTGAGAAGGCCCAGCCCTGCTGGAGTCTACAACACCCACACTAAGAGCTGCCCAATCAAATATTCACATAACTCAATCTTAGGCCAAGCCTCCCTCCACCTCCATCCATCCCACCAGAAAAACAACAAAAAAATACTGTTCCTTCACTAGAGAAAAGGCAAGATGCCACCGCAGACAGGAATGAAACTAGCCAAGCACTCACAACCAGAATATATTCTTCTGGAACGCTGTTGTCAATAACTGAAAATTCACGCTGGCAGGAAGTTTCTAAATTACGAAGACCATCATCCTATGTGCCCAGGAGACATTCTCTGAGCAAGCCTATTTTCGAGTCAGAATATGAACAGGTAATAGAATCAGTGTGAGGAAAAATCAATGAAGCGCTCTGTCTTGTAGTACTTAGCAATGGATGGACAAATGGGTGAGGAGAAGGAATCACGCTCAGGGAGGAGGCGACAGCCATTTTATTTTACAAAAGCATTGGAATGGGAGAAAACAGATACACAGTGAAAAATGGGGACTCTGGGAGGAGACAGGGGCAGTAAAGCACTGGGCTTGTACTTGCAGATGTAAGTAACTCAGGAGCAGACTGGAAGGTCAGGAGAAATATCCTACTACCACTGCCCAGCCAAGTTAAACTCTAAGAACACCTGGAAGTGAGGCACGCTCCCCAAGAGTAGGAAAGGAGTCCAAGGAGCTC
The DNA here is from genome assembly GCF_003287225.1 of Phascolarctos cinereus. Lineage (NCBI taxonomy): Eukaryota > Metazoa > Chordata > Mammalia > Diprotodontia > Phascolarctidae > Phascolarctos > Phascolarctos cinereus. Next base: position 5,555,539 of record NW_027555736.1, read on the forward strand.
TGAAGGATGGGACAGTGCCCTGCCACCACTACCTGCAAGGAAACTCGGGTCAACAGCCTCTGGATGCTGGCTGAGGGGCAGGGCTCCTCCGTAGAGTGACGAGGAGTTCAGACTGGACACCAACACTATTGCCTCAAGAGGGACAGGCACGGGACCTGGGATGTCACTGCTCCCACCAACACACACAGGCCGACACCGGCTCTCAGTCTGAGAGGTCCCAGATGGTGAGTGCCTAGGATCACAGCAGGACCTGAACCCAGGCCTTTGTGGCTCCAGGCCCTCTGTCTCACTGCTAGAGTCACCCTGATTTGTCTGATACATTCAAGGTACCCTGATGAGCCCCATGCCACATTAAGGGCCAGGCACTGTGAGGGCCTGCTTTTGGGGAGATAAAGCCCCAGTCCTGGGGGAGATCTCAGGCGATGGCTAAGCTCCCAGGGAATCTTTAAAATCAATAAAAATCCAGAAGCATAAACTTGTGTGACCTGAGCAAAATGAAGGAACAGAGCCATCCATACACATGATGACCACAGAGACGTCGATGCAAAGAGTGAGCATCTCCAAACCATCACCGATGCCGGGCAAAGGGGAAATCCGAGGGGTGGGAGGAGCCACCGGCCCAGCCTGCAGAAGGGTGAGGGCGCATGGGCTGGGACCAGCATCGAATGTCAGCTTCAGGGGCTGCCTGGCTGTTTCCTGATGTGTTGATTAGTTTGACTGAACGGTTTTTCTTTTTCTACTTAAAAATTTTTTGTTTTAAGAGATGGCTCTCTGGAAAGGGTTGGGGATGGGATATGGGGGAAATATAGGGTACAGAAAAACAAATAATCCATGTATTGAGAGTCCAGTCAATAGGGAGGCTGCTTTGCATAGCAGAGAGAGAAAATATTCAGGGCTTTGCAGCCCTTCAGAAGACATGTAAATGTGGGCTGTCACTCACATGACTCCCGGAAACAATCCTAATAGGGGACACTGGGCACCACACGGTGGGCTTGGTCTACTGCAGAAAACTTAGTGAGCGGGCAGGTTTCTGCTTCTGGATGTCCGCGTTCATTCACCCTGAGCTGGAGACTGGCACCAAAGGTGGCCAAGTGATGCCAGGACAGCAGCAGCAGTTCCTGTGAATCTGCAGTGAATCTACTGGCCCTGGGCCAGGCCGACTTTCTAAGTGTTTCTCGGGCCATGGAGCTTCCAGATAAAGTGGGAAGATGCATCCTCTGCAGTCACTTTTTCCCCAGCTCTCCTTGCTCTAGCACAGTGGTGAACACCAGATAGGAGCTAGGGACACTGAACTGATTGTAAGAATCCCTGTGAGATGCACAGGGACTTATGAGGTGTTTCTAGGGTGTTTTCATTTATTTTGTTAAATATTCCCTAATTACATTTTCATCTGGTTTGGGCGACTCAGAAGTCTGAAGAGCTTCGCCCTCAGGACACATGTTGGACAACCCTGTCCTCAAAGGGGACCACTAGATCTCTCAAAGTCCCACAGTCCCCTACCGGTGGAATGCTCCCCTTCTTCCACTCCCGCTACTGACCAGCCTGGCCTTGAAGACCCAACTAAAATCCCACCTTCTATAGGGAAGCCTTCCCCAATCCCACTTAATTCCAGCTACTTCCTTCTGTTCATTATTTCCTATTTATCCTGTCTACAACTTGCTTTGTGAATATTTGTTTGCACTGGTCTCCCCATTAGACTGTAAGGGCAGGGACTGTCTTTTGTCTCTTTCTGTGTTCTCAGCATTAGTGCTTGGCACACAACAGGCGTTTAAGAGATGTTTACTGACTTGAATTGAGTAGGCTCATTGTAAGAGCTGACAGAATAGACACTCCCTGGAGATCCCTAAGTACCGAGCACTGCTGTAGGACCCAGCTACCTGCTCTATTCACCTCCCCAAAGTCAAGCCTCTGATCAACCAGTAAAGACAATCACCCTTCCCAAAATAAACCTTTAGAACCAAAGGCTGCTGCTGACAGGACATAATAATCAGCCACATCTTACCAATCAGGCCAAGGCTCCATGGACTCTCAATAGCATTGTGAGAATAAACTCTGAATTTACAGTAAGTTAGGCCTTGGTTTCCCTTCTTGAATGGGGAACGAATGGCTAAACCAATAGGGATACATATGCTAGAGAAGAATGGGAAGACTTACATGAACTGAGGCCAAATGAAGCGAATGGAGCCAAGAAACCACACACACGACAACTACACCACCATATAAATGGAAGGAGCCAATCACAAAGGCACCAGGGGACGAAGAAACGACAAAGAACAAACATGGTGCCATGGAAGAGATGGGAGAGCACAGGCTAGAAGGCCACAGGGATGGAGCACACCACTGCTTTTCAGGTTTGCTTTTTCCCATGCACTAATTGGTTTTCTCTTCTTCCTGTTATGTGTGATGGCCCTATGGAGTGGAGTGGTGAGATACAAGGAGAAATTAAAGCAGGACAAAACCAAAAACTATCTTCTATTAAAAGAAACTGGGCTCCAGGTATAGTTCTGCCACTCCCTGTGTGAAGCATGACCAGCTCGGGCCATTGCTTCACACCCTCCTCCAACCTTTAAGCCCAATGACTCTGACATTGGGTCTGTGGGGAATTCTGCCCAGCACATCCTTCAGACAATATGGCAGCCATGCCTGGCATCACCCATCCTCTAACAGACTTACTTCTGAGTGTCCGCAGAGTCTACCATTTCTACAACACAACAGAGAAATCAGAGCACGTTGGCCAATACTTGCCTCAGACTAAGGGGCGAACGAGGGTCCCATGCTCTGAGAAAGAAGCTTGATCCAATCCAAGCAAGTCTTCATTGGCAGAAATCCATGAAGAAGATCACAGAAGGAGGTTACTTACACAAGGAGCTAGGCCTACTGGGTCTGAAGACACCTGGACCAGCCTATGCTGGTATGGAGGAGGAGTTTGAAAGCACTCAGATACCCTTCACATGCGACATCATCATGAGTTATGATTTAAAAAGCACCCGAAACAACAGAAGCTACATAACATGAACTTTGGCAGCTTATGGCTCCATTTATAAGAAAAAGTAAAAACAGGTAACATTAAAACAAACTGATCAATTTCCATTCACTGTTGGATTTGATAGACCATGAATGCCAAAACGATGACTGTCAGGCTAATCCCATTTGGGACATTACTCGGCTTTAAATTTAGAAAGTTTTGGACTTTTTTGTAAAAAGTATTTGTAAACTATTTGTGTAAGAGGCACAAAAAGTAAAGATTGCAATTCTCCTCATGTCCCAGGGGGAGGAGCTGGTGGGGGCCTCTCCTCAGCCAAACTCCTGCATGTTTTAGAAATTTCACATGTCACCTCATCACTGCTCCAGCTCACAACCAGTGGGCAAGCATTTATTTACTGAGCACTCATGATGAGGATCCCAAAGTAAGGCAAAAACTCCACCCCTGCCCTCAGGGAGCTCACGTTCTAACGCATCTCTCACAGAGACAGCACAGGGTGCCCAAGGCTTCAGGGCAGGAGCGAGCCAGTCACTGAGCAAGGTTTTCAACAGGCCCATCCTTTCAGTCCCACATCTTCTGGCACTAAGAAGGTCTGTCTCTCCAGGTTCAATGTCACCAGAACAAAGGTATATTCTTCTCAAAGCATCTGCAACCATCTTTACAAACAACAGAAAGAGGCTGCTTTTCAAACTCTTTCTTGGTTCTTTGTTCAGGTGCATAAATCTCAAATGTGGGATAACCAGCCCCTCTGGCTACAGAATGTTTCCTCCATTCATTCTTCTTGTGATTCTACTCCTCAGCACAAAGCACAAGGCCAGCAAACAGACCCACTCATGTGTTAAAGCCAAAAACACACCTTGACCAGAACCCAGACCAGTATCCAACATTAACCAAAGCATCAGCCATCAGGAACACAGACAGGCCAACAGTCTCCTTCCCTTTGAATCCCCTTCCCACTTCAAGGCTCCCGCATCCACCTCCAACAAGACTCCTTTCCCAACTCCATCAATTATTACCACTTCTCCTGAAAAAAGTCTATTCTAAGTATTTTGCACATACTGAAAAATACCTAAAATGGAAGCTCCCTGAAGGCAGGGATGGTCTTTTGCCTCTTTCTGTATTTCTAGTGTTTAGCACAGTGCCTGGCATACAGAAGGTGCTTAATGAATGTTAACTGAATTGTCTTTGTGAACAAAAGGTGCTCAATACATGCTTGGAAGGTTGAAAGAATCAAATATCCTCTTTTTAAATCAGGCTCTTTAGAAAACTAAAAAGTCCCATTAAAATACAGCCTTAAAAATACCCTTCATTTCCTGCCTTGGCATCAAGCAGATGGCTGCAGCCTGGATGTGAAGTGGTGAGCTCCCCATAGGCGGTGTTTCTGGGCGTGCATGTCTTCCTTTCAACCCTAGAAGTCACCCCCGAATGGGTGAAGGCTCCCCCCCTCTGGTTAACTGCACGGCGCCACCGCCCGCCAGGAGACAAAAGTAAGGGCTTCCCAGACAGATGATTTGCTCCGTGAGGTGTTTTTTAAGCACAGCAGCCAGATTGCTTGCACAGAAATTCAGAACTGTGTATTCATATATTTCAAAGGTTTGCTTATTTTTGCTGTAAAAAAAAAATAGGCTATTGATTGTAACATGCAACTCTACAGGAAAAATCTCGACACTGGAGTGGAAGACCAATATTTATTACTGCCCTTGTGTTCATTACGGTTCTCTCTGACAGGGGTCCATTAAAATCAATGTTTATGTTTCTCCTGTATTTTCTTCATCTAATGTCCTTGGCATTGCGTTTATTAGCCGGTTAAGGCAAACACTGAGCAAGAAAGGATGTGGGTTTGTTTCTGCTGAGTTCTTTCCCCTCCTGTCAGAAATAATGAGAACTAAGATTTTAACAACTATTGCCCATCAATGAATGGAGGAGATTAAATGTTACATTTCAGCACAAACATTTACGGACAGCCTTAAAATTTTTAGGTCTTTACGATTAGAAAAATATAGTGGAAATCGCTCAAAAAAAGTGCTTTCTCTTACAGGGTGGAAGTCTCTTTAAAGTGATGCAGAAGATGAAATTTCATCCTTTTCCTCCTGCAAGAGCCCCAGTGAGAAGCACGGAGCAGCAGAAACACAAAGAATCCTGGTAACACCTTGGGGAAGGGGGAGCCTCTCAGCTCTGAGATCTGCTAGCCGAGTTCAAAATTCACCAAGAAAACTTAAATAAGGCCCAGGCAGTATAGATTCACTCCTTTCCACAAGCAAGAGCGGTCCCCATCTTCTGAGGAGACACCCACCACATGATTCCTGATAGAGCCACACGCTGACGATCAATAAACCCTTTGTAAATTCAGACTTTCACCAAAAGACATGGGACGCTTAATATAGATTATTTCCCAGAGTTTGACGGAAGGCAGAAGCTTTCATGGGAAAGAGAAGAAAAACAAAAGGAGAGAACGGTGCAGGGTGTCCTTCTGGGAGACAGCTTGCCCTGTTTTAGAATGCAGGGCTGTTTGGACTGCAGCTCTGACGTTTCCTCCCTGAACGGCCCAGAACACAGCCCTGCCCCTATCTGCCCCTCAGCCACGGTCAGCTAAAGAATGAAGGAGTTGGGAGTGCACTAACTTGGAAGCCCTTTGGGGCTCTAAATCCTACAACTACAAAATTGGAAAACACCTCAAAAGGCATCTAGCCCTACCTGAAGAAAGGACCAGCTCCCCCTCTCCTGACCCAGACGCCAGGTAAGATCCTCCTGGGACGGGCCCTCACTTCCCTAAGACATCCATTCCACATCTGAGAATTCTCAATGCTAGGCAGTTTTGCCTGACATGGAGTCCATATGGGATGCCCCATAAAGACTACCTATCATTCCTTGTTCTGCCTTCTCAGGCCAAGCAGAATACAGCGAAGCCACTGCCCCCCAGGAGCCACCCAACACTTAAAGGCTACCACATGTGCTCCTGTGAACTCCTCGGTTCAACACAGCATGATTCTGAGGCCCCATCACTCCATGGTGGTACCAGGCTCTCTTCTGGGCACTCTCCAACTAGCTCATCCTAAAATGGGGCACCCAGAACAGAACACAGGACTACAAAGGGGCAGGGGGTGGCATTCCAGCTGACCGACACCAGCCTACACACCAGGCCTCTTTTAATGTAACACAAGCTCCCTATTAACTCTGGTGGCCGCCTGTGCCCCGGCTGGTCCAACCTGAGCTCACAGGCCACTAAAAACCCTGAGCCGGATGTTGGTTGAACCACTAACTAGCCATGTCTTCCCCTTCTTCCATGTGTGAAGCTGACCTTTCCACACCAAACACGGGACCTCACATTTAGTTTCACTCAGGCCCATATCCCTCCTTAGCTGCAGAGATCCCAAGGAAAGCTGGCACATGAACCACAAATTAGCCCATTTCCTTTGCACCATCAGTCAGTGACTCTCATATTCTGGCTATGGAGTTAGGGCACATTTACTTACTCAGGTCTTTGAACCATTTTTTCCAGAAGCTTTATTCTATGCACCCCGGCTTCACATCCTGAAATTTCTATTCTTCCCAAAGGGCTTTCCAAAAATTTGTATTTCATCCTACACGCACTTCCCATCATTCTCAGCAACCTAGTAAGAAAAAAGAGAAGAGAGCAGATCAGTCACAAGAAACATAGAAGCAAACACAGCATTGTAGTGTTCAATTTACCAAAAGATGCCAACGCTGGGGCAACCATCACCCCTATTTGACAAAAACGACTTGGAAAGCACAAAGCGAGCTGGCAGAAGTTAGATTTAGACCAGGATCTCACACCACACATCAACATAACCTCCAAATGACTTATCAGCTAGAAAGAAGTCACATCAAAGACACATTTAAGGAGCAAGGAAGGAATTACCCTTTATGATGATGGGTAAGGGAATGAACAATTCACTCTGAGACAAGAGATAGAGAGAATCATGGGAGATGAAAGGGCAAACTTTGATTACAAAACTGTAAAAGGTTCTGCATAAACAAAACCAATGCAGGTAAAACTGTAAGGGGAATGGTTAGCTAGGAAAATATATTTCCAGCAAGTTTCTAAGATGAAGGCTGATAGCCAAGATAAAAGGAATCAATTCATATTTAAAAGAACAGGAGCAATTGTCCAATAGATAAAAGGTCAAAGATACAAACAGACAGTTCTCAACGGAAGAAATACAAGCAACCAAAAGTCATAAGAAGAAAATGCTTAAAATAACTAATAATCAGAGGAATGCAACCTAAAACACCCTGAGGTTTTGCCTCACATCCATCAGATTAGTCAAGATAACCAGAAAGGAAAATGGCGAGTGTTGGAGGGGCTGTATAAAAACAAGCCCACAAATGCTTATCCTGATGACAGTTATCACTCCAACCATTCTAGAAATCACTTTAGAATTATGCCCCCCAAGTCATTAAACTATGCAACTCCGGACCCAGCAAAACCACAAATTATCAAATCTCCCCCGAAAAAGACCAAAGAATGAGGAAAAGGACCTGGACGTACATGAATATACATAGCAGAGGGGTTTTTTTGTTATAAAAAAGAATTGTTAACTACAGGGGTGTCCATCAACCAAGAAGTGACTCAATAAAGTACATTCTATGCATGTGATGTACTACTGTTGCTCTTAAGAAATGACAAAAGGAAAGGTTCCAAGCGTGAGCTGGAAGAAAGTGAGCAGATTCCAGCATACTGTAAAGAAACATGGCTTTGGAAACTTTAAGAACAGTGTTCATTACAATGCCCAATCATGATTCCAGTGGCCCAGAAAAGAGCCGTGCCACCCACCCTCTGACAGAGAGGGGATACGCTCAATGTCCAGCGTGCACGCAAAGGTCAAGGCAGCAGTTCTGTTTTGTTTCGTTTTGTGGTTGTGTTCCAAGGGTTTTGTTTGTCTTTCTTCAAAAGGGAGGGAGAGAGATGTTGGGAGGGAGTAAGTGAGGGAGGGGAGAGAAAGAGAGAGAGAGAGAGAGAGAGAGAGAGAGAGAGAGAGAGAGAGAGAGAGAGAGAGAGAGAGAGAGAGAGAGAGAGAGGAAGAGAGAGAGGAGGAGAGAGAGAGAGAAGGAGAGAGAGGAAGGAGAGAGAGAGAGGAAGGAGAGAGAGAGGAAGGAGAGAAGAGAGAGAGAGAGAGAGAGAAAGGGAAAGGAATAAGCATTTATATAGCAATAACAATAATAATGATATCTAGTAAGCACCTACTATGTGCCAGGCATTGTGCTAGGTGCTTTACAATTACTATCTCATTTGATCCTCACAACACCCTGGGAGGTAAATGCAACTATTATTTCTCCACTATACAGATGAAGAAACTGAGGCAAACAGAAGTGAAGTGACTTGTCCAGGGTCACATGGCTAGTATCTGAGGCAGGAAGGAAGGGACAGAGGGAGGGAGGAAGGGAGGAAGAAAGGAGGAAGGAAGGGAAGGAGGAAGGGAGGGAGGGAGGAAGGAAGGAAGGGAGGAAGGGAGGGAGGGAGGAAGGAAGGAAGGAAGGAAGGAAGGGAGGGAGGAAGGAAGGAAGGGAGGAGGGAGGGTGGGAGGGAGAGGGGGGAGGGAGGAGGAAGGAGGGAGAGAGGGAGGAAGGAAGGAAGGAAGGAAGGAAGGAAGGAAGGAAGGAAGGAAGGAAGGAAGGAAGGAGAAAACAGAAGGAGAGCTCCAGAAGGAACTACAGATATGCAGGATAGCTTTGAAAGTTACACGCTGAATTTATTATAAACCTAAAAGTAAAAGCCAGATGTTTGCAGTTTTCATGTAAAATGTTAGCTTTAATTTTATTTGGTGTTTAAGTTCAAAATTAAATACACATAGATATACTTATTTTTTAAAGGGGAAAGAGACCCAGTACAATCAATTTTTCTCCTTTTCAGAATGTCCCTGGTTCCCTGGAGGACTCAGAACGGCCTCTCTAGTGCTTGGACAAGGAAGGGCTGAATCACGCCCACTTCTCCCACTTCCTCCATCTCCTCCTCTCCTCTTGTTCTCCTCTACTTTCCAAGGAGAGAGTTCTAGGAGGACTATCTGATAATGAGCCCTGCCCTGACCACTGATTGGGTGGGGTAGGGATGGGTTCCACCTTCAGTGAAGGCTGACGAGGTTCCCTGGGACAGCCCAAAGGCCCTAGAGCTGAGGACGGACTTCAGGCCACTGGCGGGATGCTGGAGATGCTGCTCAGCGTTTCAGGGTCACGAGCCACAGCTGGCAGCTGGGATGCGGGATGCGGGATGCGGGATGCTGAGTGGAAGACAAGTAGAAAAGGAGGCCTCCCTCCGGCTCAGAAGCAAGGCCAATCCCAGGCTACGGAACAGATTCAGAGAAAGGGAGCCAAGAGAGAGGCCCGGATCAGGCTTGGGTGAGGGATGCCCAGAAAAGCAGCAGGAATCCAAGCCCAAGAAGGGATTCTCAATGTGCTCCATGCCCCTAGGCCAGACGAACGGATGTCCCACCTGTCAGATTGGGCCAAAGGATCTTGTCTCAGATGCCGCCATCTACACTGCACCAGGCATCCCAGTGACAATATCACCTAAAGCTGGGCTTCGTCCCTTGGTGGAGAAAGGGCTGGTATTGGGAGTCAGGAAGACCTGGGTTCAAATCTCACTTAAGACAGTTACTAGCTTCATAATCTTGGGAAAAATCACCTCATGCATCTGAGCCTCAGTTTCCTCAGCTGTCAAAAAAGGATATAATAATAGCCCCTAACTCACAGCGTTATTGTGCTGATCAAATAAAACCAACCAATGAATCAAGAAGCACTTGTCAATTCCTCCTAGTTTGCGCCAAGAATTGGGGATGTGAAGGAAGAGCTACACAAACCCTGCCCTTGGGGAAACGACGTGTCCACCCCTAAGTGTGACAGACAAGCAGAGGAAAGACAGGGCACCCGGGGGAGCAGGCACTCAAGGGGGGCAGAGAGGGTGGAAGGGATGGGGAGGGCTTCACACAGCAGGCAGAGCTGGAGCTGAGCTCAGAAAGGAGGCCAGGGATTCCAAGAGAGACAGGAGGGGGTTTCTAATTCCATAAAATGCTCCAGAATGGGAGCTGGCTCAGGGTCTCCTCCTTGGCCCACTGGTTTATAGTTCATGAATAAGCAGAGACAAACACCGGTTCAACCACCACACGGCAAATAAAAAGTTATCATCTATGGTGTTGAAAATGAGGACGATGATTCTGAGTTTACCAAGTACCTTTCCATCCATTATCTCACTGGATATTCAAAGCAACCCTCACATTATCATCATTTCACAGATGAGAAAATCAAGGATCAGAGAGAAGTGATTTGCCTGAGACACAGAACCTTCCCATTCCCCAGCAGCCTTCTCACCCTGGAAGATCCCTTTGTCCCCGGGCTCTCCTCTGATTCATGAGTTCCTCCAGGAAACGCCCTCCCCGCTTTGAGAAATTACCCAACCATTCACTCCTCTCCTGCCACCATGCCTGACTTTCGCATGACAATGAAAACTGGTGGCTGAACCATGTGACTGATTTGTGAAAGAGCCCGGAGCTCAGGAAAGACAGCACAAGACTGGAGAAGGATAAATATCTGCTCAATTTTCAAGAAGGAGAAGCAAAACTTGTAATCTCGAGGCCACTGCCAAAATTCTGAACACATTATTAAATAAACAGTTAGTGAACATTTAGAAAAGGAAACAGTGATGACAGAGAACCAATATGGCGGCTTCATCAAAGAAAAGCCATGCCAACCTAACCTGATTCCCTTTTGTGACAGGATTATCACGGAAGGGAGATCAGGGGCATAGCGCAGACAAAGTGCCACTAGACTTCAGCAAAACCTCTGACAAAGTTCATCGTGTTTCCATTGTGGAAAAGATGGAGATGGGAGCCAGAAGGCAACACAATTAGCTGGACTGCCACCTGCTGACTGAGTAAAGCCAGAAAATACTCAACAAAGGTTCAACGGCAACTTCAGAAGAGGTCTGCAGTGGAGTGTCCCTGGAACTGCGCCTGGCATGATCTTGTTTTGATGTTTTTAGCATGACCTGGATAAGACACAGGTGGAATGCTTATCAGAGCTGCAGAAGACACAGAACCGAGAGGGAGAGTTAACACGTGGAAAGACAGAGTCAAGAGTCGCAAGGATCTTGACAAATTAGAACAGGGCCAAACCTAATTCGTTGAAGTTTAATAGGAATAAATGTAAAGTCTTACATATGGGTTGAAAAAAATCAACTTCAAATCCACGTGTGATTAGACAGACATCTGACTGAAAAGGCCCACTGGTTTTAGTGGACTCCAAGCTTAATTAGAAACAAGAGTGGGATGTATCTGCCAAGAGGGCTAATGTCATTTTAAGTGACATTGAGAGAGGCACAATTCCAGGAATCGGGAAGTGAAGTCCTGCTCAGAGCACAGCTGGAGAACGGTGATCTGGGTAGCAGCGATAAGAGGACTGCTGCCCCACGGGAGAGAGCCTGGTAGGACGTCACCGGGATGGCGAACGAGCGAAGGCTACGGGAGCTGGGACGGTGGGGAAGACAGAGGGGGACGCACAACCAGCAGTGTCTTCAAGGAGTGAACAGCCATGAAGGGGAAGAAGCTTTAGACAGGTCCTAATGGTCCCAGGAGGCAGAACTGGACTCGGGGCAAAAGTCCAAAGACACTGATTTTAACAGCAGTCTTGGCATCAGTATCACAAATATAAAATGTTGTTATTTGTGGGATCGAGAATTGGTACAATGCCGTGGCAATCCAGCTGACAACAAAGATCATGGGGTAGCAGCAGCCTCAAAGCTCCATGAGTCAAACTGAGCTCAAAGGTTCCACACTTGCCAACAACGCACATTCTCCAAAAGCAGGATGGCCCATCTTGAGGCCTGTCAGCCCCTCTGGGGGTCTTCAATCATGGGTCTGACGACCGTTATTAGGGAAGATTCCGCGATTCTGGGCCAGTCTAGGGCCAGGGGGAACAGAGGAGACAATTGTACACCTCCCTCTCCTTGGGAAAAAGAGACCAAATGAGAGGGACAGTGTGGACACTGCCTGCCAGCCACTGTCCTTCTCTCGCTCAGCTTTACTCAGGTGCATTTCTTTGTTGGGGAGAGGAAGGGGGTGATTCTATAAGAAAGAGGAATTGGGTGGGGGCATCAAAAACAAAAGGCGACAATAAGCTGAAGGAGCCTGCTCTCTGGGGAAGGATCTGAGCTCCTAAGGCACAAAGTGCTTAGAGGTGCCATGAGGACAGGAACAAAGCTGGGGAGGTGGGGGAACAGTTAGTGAAAACCAGGCTCAAAGCCGACCAACAGTTAGCAAGCACCTACTATGTGCTGGGAAAACAAAGGCAAACCTGAGGCGTTTCCTACCCTCAAGGAACTTCCATTCTAAAATTCTGCCTCTGAAATGCTCCTAAGTCAATTACAACGCTGAGCAGAAATCAAGCTGATATCCTTAAGAATCTCAGAGCCAGAAGAGATCCTAGGAGAAAGGGTTTGGTGTGTGCAGACAGCATGTGTGAGAGGGAATCCAGTGTCTGCTCTGCAGTCTCCATCACGGAAGAATAAATCCACCACTTCGTGAGGCAGCCCATGACGCCCCTGGCCACTCTTCTGGGAACAGCTTCCTCACATGGAGCCCAAACTGGGCTTGGGACTTCTCTACATAGGGACTCCGTGCCCCAACACCAATGGCTGGCATTGCTACAACTCAGGGGAGCATCTTGGAGAGATATGGCTGCCTGTGGCTGGCAAAGGCAAATCCTTGGACCATCTTAGTGGCCCATCCCAAGGCGTAGACACAAAGTCTGCCCCAGGTGGTGGGAACTGGTAGAGCCTTCGAAAGCCAGTGTCCCTTCCCTGCCACGAGAAGACCAGGAGGGACCAAATTCTATGTCGCCAAATGAATGCCGAAGGATTCTACTGAGCCTGTTTTCAGAAGAGAGCTTGAGGAATCTAACTTCATGGTTCTGCCCTATCTACCTCTCACCAGGACCATAAGAACTGGCGTTTATGCTGTGTGTTTACCGAGGCTGATGCAAGTGAAGCGTCTTGCTCGGGGTCATATGGCTAGTTAAGTGGCAAGGCCTTCCTGGTTCCAAGTCCCCTGCTCTCCCCCACTGGATGACACGGCCTCATACTAAGATACACAACCCTGGAGGCCGGCTTCACTGCACTCCCTCGACTGGCCTAGTGATGCTGCCACCTCCAAACAGACACCACTCCTGGGGCACCAGACTGGGGTCTGTGCGGAGGATGCAATCCTTGATCAATGTTAAACTCACTGAAGAGAATGTCATTAACAAAGTGGCCCTAAATTAACAGCATCTAAGTTGTGATCAAACAGGTCATGAAGAGCCCAGAAGCTGCCAACTCAGTTACTGTAACATGAATATATCTTAAAATACTCCAACAATCCTATAAAAATGTTTCATTCTAATTACATTAAACAACTTAAAACAAAATCAAAACAAAGGGCCGGCATTCCACAATGGACTTCCCTCGCCAGCTTCAGGTTGACCTTACCACCAGCCACAACTGGCCAACCGGGGCCCTCTGGAAACAGAAGAGCTCCCAGTGCCCTTGACCTTGCCCCCCAGCCCTCCACAGACACACACGCCTCCCGGGAGACAAGGCCCACCTCTGGCTGGACATCAGCATCCCCGCCCTAGCTCAGGGACCTGCAACGTGTTAACCAAACCACTGCTACTCCCAGATATCGTACCAAGAACCACAAAAGGCCCTTCTGCCAAAGAAAGAAAAGCAGCTATTGTCACATCATCACTGCCCATCCTCTCAACCACATGTGGAACAGCAGGCCAAGACCACGGAGGCCCACCAGGTCCGTGGACATCCAGTGCCCTCCAGCTCCTCATCCTTCCGTGAGGAAAAGTTCAGCAGACTTGACTCTTCTCCTCCTGTCGTGTAACAGAGACTTGACCCACAGCACGGAAGCCTTGGGTGTTTGGCAGGGCTGGTGGTGAATGCTGATCAGAAAAGATGAGGCCCACTGACCCAAGCTGGCCAACGGTGAGGGAAAGATAGAAGACAGAACTGGGGCATGCCAGGCACCACCAGGACAGGAACGTGGCAGCACAGGGGTTCTTAGAGGACAGAAACTGGTCATTTGTGGAAAGGAGACACCAAGAGAAAACCAGTGCATCTGGGAGGAAATCACGCGTGGCCTGTCTGGATGGGAGGGCCCATTGGACAATGAAAATGCCAGAACCCGGGGCTGAGCTGGCGCTGGAGCCTGCGGCACTGCACGGCTTTCAGGAGCACTGGATGAGGTGGGGACACAGAGTCACTGACCAGCAGCACCAGTGGACACAATGACTGAAGACTTGTGATGAATTGTAAGGAACAAGATCATTGTGGGGGCAAAGGAGCTGCTGAAGGGACAAAGTCCAGGGAAGAACAAACCCGCATGAAGAGAGGGGGAAACTGAGCCACGACTCAGGTATGGTGAAGACAGAAGAGCACTGTCTACAGACACTGAAGAAGGCCAGCTCTAAGGAATGAGGGAGAAGCATTGCTTAGGGCAACCCGAGCCACATAACTAGAAGTCATCGCCCTTTCACAGCGTGTGCACGAGCAGTCTGAGAAGGCGATCCTGCTCCCAATACCAAGAGCTGCTCCTCCATGGAGGGGGACGGTGGGGTTCACACTCCACACCAAGGACCTGGCAGTTACTCCTGGAGAACTTGAGGGGCCACGTTAGGCCATCCCTGCGTCACCGTGTAAATCTGGGACAGTGAGAAACCGAGGCAACAAAGTTTTGAGTAAGAGCAACTATTAGCAAAGCTAGCAATGGCCAATAAATGGGGTCTAAGACTCCTCGGTAGCCAAGGGCCCTGGGGGCAGTAAAAAGGAACTGAGGCAAACTGCAAAATCTTGAGTCACATGGGTGTTTATCAATTTCTGATTGGTTGGCAAAGAGGACATTGACCACGAGCTGTATCGGCTTACTACGAGGGGTGGGCTAACACATCCCACTTAGCTTGAAGAAGGACAAGAACAGGGAAATGGTCCTAAGCAGTCAACTCTTGTTTGATTGCCTGGGGCCGCTAGGCACTACAGGAGCTTATGGATTAACATCCATCACTATCTTAGTTTAGCATCTTGTGGAAAGTGTGGAATTTTCCATGGTCAAAAGGAGGAACTCACTCACGCAAAAAGGGAACCTTAAACTCTCCCAGAGGGAAGAGGAAGCTGCATGGTGCAGGAGCTTCAGGGAAGCCAAACTAACAACTCACTAACACGAGCTGGTTTGATTAAGTCTGATAAATCATAGCAAGCCTTAGCAAAATCAGTCTGATACTACTGATTATGCATGGTTCCAGATTTCCACTTCTCAATTCCCGCTTTGACGCTGGAGAGATTCAAGCTTTCCACCGGCCCAAGACCCAGTCATGCCTCTGAAAGGAAGAGAGGTACTCACTAAGACCAGCCAGGCCTCCCACCTGCACTGTACCAAAGCCCCCGATGGCCATATTGCCTGAGCTGGGACTCGGGCTCTGTCCAGAGCAGCCTCTCACGCTCTCCTCAGGCGGATTTTTGGACAATTTCATCCCCAAAGGCCACCAACCTCAGAGCATCTTCTAGGAGGCACACCAGGTGATACTTCCTATTGATCCTATCGATGACAGGATCATTCCTCCCAGTAAAGAGAAGAGGTGGTGCTCCCCGTCGTTAATCTCCTAAAGGAGACCTCGCAGATATCCCAGTCAATGGCTCCATAACGACATCCTCAAGCTGGGTCTCCCCAAACCTGGCGGGCTGGCCATTCAGCTGCAAGGGCCCCGGGAAGAGGTCCACAGGTGCCACGTAGCCGCAGAGAGGAGAATCCTCTGGTGGCTGGAAACATCTGGAATGTCCTCGAATAGAGACACTTTCTAGGAGACAAAGTTCAGCTAAACACACTAGACAGATTTTGTTGTTGTTGAACAAACTTAAATCGTAACAAAATTGAAAGTGAGATAACGCCACTGCTAGACCAAAACAGTCCGGCGAGGCTGAACAGTCGCGTTGAAGAGATCACTCTTCAGAGCGCCGACTCGTCAGATTCCAGGTCCTGATCCCGGAGCACGGACTGCCAGAACATTTTTAGGAATTAATTTTGAGTGTGCCCGAGCGCAGCCGTTACCCTGTGGCTGAATACAAGGTGGAAGGAAATAAGATGACGAGGGCCCATTTAATTATAGTAGTCAAAATGTCACTTCCAGAAAACCAGGAAAACAGTCAAGTAAGCCATGAAGAGGGATCCCACTGGTCACCAATGGCCACTCTGTGTCTCTTCTGTTACTTGGTGAGTCTCAGACATAATTCGCTGGAGTTTGTGGGCACTGGTGACAATATCTCCAGTCTCAGTAATGCAAAAGCAACATGGCTCATGAAGAATAGAGGTGAAGGTCTCTGCTCCTCCCAGAGCAGCACCGAGGAGGTCTGAGAGCGCATGGGATTGTGGTGCCCCTTCTGCATGGGGATCGACTTCAGCCTAAAGCAGGATGGCAGTGGATGTTCCAGCCACCTCCCAAACCGGATCCTGGGCCAGCTTTCCAATTCCTGCAGAAATACTCCCTACTGACTGAAACACCCTAGTAAGCCCAACTGCGGGAAGACGGCCCATCCCACCACCCTCTCTGTGGCTAGACTGCTGTGCCCAATGTAGTTCCTTTTGGTTTGCGTGGCATGTGAGTCTTCTTCTGTGCCTACGAGGTGACGGTGGCGTGGAAGGCCACCTGGAGCAAGAGCCAGACTAAACCGACCTGTACCAACCCTGCTTTATTGGGGCACGGGGCAGTGATGGAGGGGTGGCCTTTACATGACAGCAGAGTATCCAGGAGGCCCTTTCTCCAACCTTGCCTGCAGTCAGCGTAGCGAGCAGCGTCCAGAAGGGGCCTTCCCAGGATGGCCGAGTTCCACTGGTCTTCTTGACACAGACCTTCTTACCAAGGTAAAAACCAGATCCGTGAGAAGCGGCAAGGTCCAGCCTGCCTGGACACTCTTGCCTTGTGAAGGGTCTGCAGTCTGTTTGGTAGTTTCCATATGTAAGAAGCAATGCAGGGATACAGAAGCTGGAGACAAAGGCTTTGCTTCAATGAGGGGAGAACGGCCCAAAACGTATTCCAGAAGGGGAGATGTGTCACCCCTGCCTTGGTCTGCTGCGCCAATGACGCAAAGCTGGAAGAACACCTGGCCTCCTCCAGTGGCTTCAGAGCACAATCTGCCAGTCATGGTTCTAAGCTCCTTATTCATACGTTCAACCTGACCAGAGCTCCTCAGATGGGGGAGGGGATGGAACTGAGGAGGAGAACAGATTGGGAAAGAACAGAATCAGCAAAATGAGGCCCTGTCTCCATTGACGCCTACCACTGGACTGCAGCGGGGCAATCACCTTGACAAGTGTTTCTGCAACAAAAGCAGCAGTGGTTTTGGAACTGGGCAATGCTTCTGCCCACCGAGTGAGTCCATCTACACTAACAAGGCAAGCTTTCCAATGGCCTGACTTTGGCACGCCCACGAAGTAAACGTACAGATGTTCAAAGGGCGACCACAAAAGGCAGTGGTTACATGCTTGACAAGTGGGAAGGGCAGAAGTGATTCAAAATACAACTATGGGAATACCCGGGGCCCACGTGCCCACCATTTTGTATCGGCTATTCCTTGAGTCCCAAAATGGCACCCCCATGAACAGAAGGACATAACTGGTGATAGAAGCTCCAGGACAGGAGCAGTTTGGCTTCCGTAATTACCCAGACCCCATCTGCCTGCTCTGCCTTAAACTACTGTTTCTACTCCTTGACCTCTGGGTTGCTGTAGATGAGACTGAAATCATCTTCGGTGGAAAGGGAGAGATGAAAAATATACTGAGGACCTCCTGGGGTAGCAAGCTCGGCAATAGCATCTGCTCAGCAACCCCTCACAAGACAGAATCAGTCCCATCAGCGTGAGCTGAACAGTGGACAACGGCCAATGCAGCTACAAGTTCCCTGATGAAGTTTGCATGTGTCATGACTTTGCCATTAGACGTCAGAAAGCCTTTTTGAGGCCATCACATCCCAACCATGTGACAGGCACCAAATGCATAGCGCGAGTCGGTGTAGACGGTTGCACTGTGGCCATCGGCACAACAATGCACTTCTGTGAGTGCAATTAGCTTAGCCGCTTGGCTGCTGAGAGGAGAAAGCAAAGAGGCTGCCCAGACAGTGTCACGGTTGAAGACAACAGCAGTACCTGAGCACCAGATGCCATCCCTTATGAAAAAGGACCATCGGTATTCAGAACATGATCAGGGTACCAGAGAGGTCACAGCAGGGTTTTTCAGCCACGTCCACTACGGCGGCAGTCATGCAGTGGCCACCCAGAGAGTGTAGACCAGGGAGCCAGGTGGCCAGAGTGAGGGTAGCATCACTTCTCTTTTCCCTAGCAAAGCCACTTCATGCCTAGGAAGTCTCTGATCAGAAAAGGCTAGAGTTCCATGGCAAAGTAAGAGAGCCTGAACCTCTTGGTGGCAAGAGACCGTTTGAGGGGCGCCCCAAATGAATCATGAAGCCTTTTCCACTAAACAGACCAGAGCCCAGAGGCAGCCACAGTAATGAGCTCAGCAGAATGATGTGCTCCTGGGTGAGGAGAGGATAGGAACGTTTGCTGCAGGACGCTGGAGGCCACGCCCATGCGCTCATGAACGAGAGAAGGGCTCTCTGGCACCTGGGGGTCCCCAGGCGGGGCCAACAGCGGGGCTTCCGTGCGTCCATCCAGGGCAGTACGGGTACTGAGGCTCAGGAGGTGAAGGCTCATCGTGTGAGGAGAGGCAAAGACTGGGGCAGTGGGTGCAAGGACATCGGGATGAGGAAACAAGGACCTTTTTCAGTACTGAGGGTGCCTGTCCCCGCCCCACACATGCCCTTTATGCTGCAGGTGTCTTTTGGCTTCCCTGGGTTTCTCTTGTTTGCATTCTTGCACTAACTGGCAAAATGAGTCTTTTGGTGACAGTGAAAACCTTCCCATATTCTCTGGCTTCCCAGCAGAGCACAAAGGGGAGCTGGAGCAATCCGGGCCACGACTGTCCAAGTTTTTGGCTTGGGTTTTCTTTCTCCTTTTCTTTGCCTTTCCCTTCACACACACAGAGGGTGATGCCTTTAGGCTCGCCTATACCTGTCTCAGGCCAGGTGGAAGCTTTTGTGAAAGCATTCTGAATTTCTAGGACAGACTGGCTAACAAAGGCCACGTTACCAGCCTAAGCAGATCCAACCCTGCATGACACTCAGTGCTCTTGCACAGCCAATCATAACGATGGCGAGGGGCTGCCTTCTCTTTCTGAACAATTTCCTGAAATGTGCTCCAGTTATCAGGATGGATGGCACATGCTTCCATTCCCTGGATTAAGGATTCGCTACCTTCTAACAGCCTGGTGCAATGGCTGGATTGTCAGGGTTCCAATGGGGGTCTTGAAAGGTAAATTATAAAGGCCTCCTGAGCTAGCAGGAGCAGTGCCGACTGGGCCTTGTCTCTAAGCCACTCCTCTCATGGCAGCCCTTTTTCCTGGGAAGAGCAAGGTTTCCACTCACTCAGTGACACCTCCCCAGACTGAGTTGTGCCCTCTAAATATGGCTTAGATGGAGTTATGACTGCCACAGGAGCGTCATCCAGTCTCCATGTGGAGAGGCCAGGGGACAGCCTTGGAACACCATATTTCCAAGCTGGGTGACATCATGTACCAATATTTCCTGGAGGGGAAAGACACAGGTAGCCAGTCACTCTTGCTCCAAAGAAGTTAAGTTCCTTACTATGGGAGAAAGAGAGTAAGACGGAGGAACAGAAGGAGAAGACAGCAGGACAGAAGGGGGACCTTTAGAAGTTGGCGCCATCACCCATTGGACAGAACTGGCCAGTAAATGCTGCATTTGCTTTGGGTGGTTTTATTTGACAGACAATCTCAACTTCGTCAAAGCACAGTAAGCAAAACTGCCAAATTTAGGCCAAAATAATTCATCAGCTGAATCTCTTGCAGTCTTAGACCAAATCTCACATAATGTGATGGCATGTTGTTTGGTCATGCCGTGTTGAACCGGGAGTTTCCCCGGGTTCCAAGATATCAGGAACTTTTCCAGGGACGTATCCTTTGGAATGTTACTACCCCACCCAACTGCTCCCCTGAGATACCCCCAAAGGTGCTTCTCCCCGGCAAAAGAGCTTCCTCAGGAGGAGCACCCAGGAGAATTTCCTCACAACTCCTGCCAAGGGAATTGTGTCCTCACTGGCAGTGCTCCTCCCTAACCCCCACTGAAGTTTGGCGAGAGTCAAGTCCCTGCTAGCCGGGAGAGCTGCACTGACACCCTGCCCTTGCAGACTCTTTGCCCAAGTGAAATAATAATGGGATCCTGCCCTTGCCAAAAAACCCAAAAACCTGTCAAGGGAATATTGGGATATTTATCTGAGACTAGATTGTAGCCTTGAGAATTTAAAAAAAGGAAGTCACTTGATATTAGAAATTTTATTTCAACATCTCTATTATCTGAGCTTTGCTTTCATTTTCAAAAGTCAATGTGCACAACTTCAATTTAAAGAATCACAAATCAGTTTCAAGGCCTCATTGTCAAAGATCTTCCTCCATATTTGTAAGAGGGATCTCTTATTGGCTGGACAGATAATTCTCCTCCTCCTTCTAGCAGCAAAGACAGCTCTATCTGGGAGAGGGATTCTCTTGCCTAAAGGAGAAATTACTCAACATACGATAATTATCCCCCTTCACGATGGTACGATTCTCCTGTTCAAGGCTGAGCTTGGCTTGGATGAATGTGGATTGAAGCTAAGGGGCAGTCTGACCTCTGGGGCGGTTCTCCCCAGAGAAGTCCCTTGGTGAAAAGTCTTTACCAGAGCACTCTAGGAGGCTCCTCAGAGAGGGGTGCCACAGGGCCAGAATCTAATCACTCAACCTCCTGGCTGGCTCGCCAACTGTCACAACAGAAATCTGTGATACTGAGAAACTGAGGCAACAAAGTTCCCAGCACAAGCAATTTATTAGCAAACTACCAACAAATGGGGTCCAGGATTCCTCAGCAGCCAAGAACACTGTGGAGTTTTCAAAGAGCTTTCTTGTAATCAATAAAGAGCAACTGAGGTGAATTACAAAATCTTGAGTAATGGGTGTTTATTGATTTCTGGTTGTTCAGTGCAGAGGATAGCAACCACAAGTTGTACCTTACCATAAGGTAAGGCTAACACAGGACAGAAGGGGGACCTTTAGGAAGTTGGTGGCATAGCCCATTGGACAGAACTGGACAGTAAATGCTGCATTTGCTTTGGGTGGTTTTATTTGACAGACAATCTCAACTTCGTCAAAGTACAGTACACTCCTCTGATTGGCTAAGCATTACACAAGTTTATTGATTAGTAAGTTATTGACTAGACTCGTATTTTACTTTAGCATCATACGAAAAAACTTCAATTTTCCTTAAGTCAAAACGAAGAATTAACTCACACAAAAAGGGAACCTTAAACTCACAGAGAAGGAAGTCTTCCGGAGCAGTGGCTTAGGCTCACAAGAATGAGGAAGTTATAATGAAGCAAGTTTGATTAAGTTTAATAAAGCATAGCAAGCCTTAGCAAAAAGAAAATCAGTCTGATACTACTGATTAAGCATAACTCCACATCTGCATTTCTCACCTGTCTTGAAGCAGCTTCACTGGTCAGGGGCTTCAGTGCCTTCTGGCTCCACCTCACTCTCCAAGCCACCAGGGTCTGAAAGAAGACACCAGAGCCCACAGGATAAATGGGCTGAGTTTAAGACCAAAGGCCAAGATAAGGGGAAAGGACACAGGAAGAGTCACAATCAATTACTATGGAAACCTCCCCAAAAGGATGAAAGACAAAATCCAAATATCCTGGCCACTTGGAATGAGACTGAGCGCACTGATCCAAAGGCCACTGGGTGGGGTAGAGGGATAGAGGGGGAGAGGGGGGGGATGCAGAGAAAGGAAGAGCTGTAGGGGAGCACAGAGGGGGAAGCCAAAGGGAGTGCCAAGTGGAGAAAATGGGGGGAGTGCAGGGGGAACAAGAGCTGGGGGGGCAGACAGAGGGACAGAGCTGGGAGGAGTGCATGGGAAAAGCTGGGGGGGGTCAGGGAAAGGAGAGTGGGGGGGTCAGGACAGAAGGGCAGAGCTGGGAGGAGTGCATGGGGAGAGTTGGGGGGGCAGACAGAGGGGCAGAGCTGTGAGGAATACATAAAGGGACAGCTGGGAGGGATACAGAAGGGCAGAGCGTAGAGGCCAGTACAGAGATGGGAGAGCCAGCAGGACACAGAAACTGGCAGAACTAACTCACAATTTCCCTTCAGATAAATACTTAGCCAGCCAAGTACGTTTAGATGTTGGTGTTTCTTCCCTATTTGCCATAACTATGGCATTACTGCAGAAGAGCTAAACAGAATAAATGGAAGGGAAATGACTCTTGCCTGGCCTAACATTTTTAAATTGGCCTAATTTCAACAGTAAGCTTCCTTGACTCTTCACAGAAAACTGAAGAAAGAGACTCTGGCACCGAGAGGTGCCTAAATCAAGGTACTCTGTAAGCACCAGGGATCTGTCCATCTGCATGAGGTGGACGATGATACCCATTGAACAGAGAAGTAAAGTGAGTTACAGGCATACCAAACACTTAACAAAAATAACTTAACCAAGTTCATCAGTTCTGTGGCAAAGCTGTAACTAGACACCAGGAATCCTCATTTCTCTTCACACAAATCCACAACATATACTCCCTCATTTGATGCCAAGAGCAGTATAATGAACTTTAACCAAAGGTCAGCTTGGGCTGCTGCTCCAAGGGGGAGAATGGTGAGCTAAAGGCCCAGCTGTCTCCCCAAAATCGATCTGGCGCCACGCACCAGAGTCACCTCTAAGTGCAGGGAGAACCAATGGTCACTGAGCCCAGAAAGGCTCCACCTGCCTCCTCTCCCCTCTCCGCCTTGGCTCAGGGCGCCCACTGCCTAGGGCCAAGCATGAACTCCAACAATGACCACTTGCCTAACTGGATTTCACAGCTATTACCCAAAAAACAACATTTTAAACACTCAAATAGCCCAGCCGAGATGGGGCCAACCCTGAAGGGCTTTTCTCCTGGCTTCCCACTCTCTGACGATCATGAAGCCCACACCATCCATCCAGCTGAGCATCGGATGGCAACCCAGCCAGCCCCGAGTGCTGAACCACAGCCTACCAGGACGCACAAGCTCCGGAGGCCATTGTATTTACCTGCAGTTCCAACTGGGATGGGGAGGGGAGGAAGGATGTACGTAGAGAACACCTCCTACGTGCCAGGCACTGGGTGGCTAAGTACTTCACAAATATTATCTCACTTGAGATAACGATGGGGAGTTGGGGTATGGAAGGGAGAAGGGCTTTTCATGGGACCTCCGAAAATGAAATGAATCCTGTTCAAGGGGAAGAAATGTGGAAACTGTCCCATCTCTAAGCTGTGGCCAGAGCTACTCCACAGCATTTACTAAAGAAGGGCAGGCACAGTGTGGCTAGAACATACCAGGCGAGAGGGAGAAGAGGAAACACCCACATCCACCAGCTGCTTCAACAGTCAAGCCCGCTCTGAGGTTGGGAATCCCACATTAACCCATGGAGTTCTCATGTGGAAAATGTCTAGTTAGCTTCCCCCATTCCTAGTGTCCTAGGCCACCCTTGGCTCACCAGCCTTTCAGGGGTGCACCTGCAATCTTTTTTTAAATAATATTTTATTTTTTCACAATTACATGTAAAAACAGCTTTTAACATTTGTCTTTTTTTTTTTTTTAAGTTCTGAGTTCCAAATTCTATCCCTCTCTCCCTCACTTCTTCCCTCCCTGAGATGGTAAGTAATCTAATAGAAGTTATATGTGGGCAATCACGTAAAACATTTCCATATTAGTCATTTTGTACAAGAAGACTGGAACAAAAAAGAAGTGAAAAATAGTATGCTACAGTCTGTATTCAGATAACAACAGTTCTTGGAGGCGGATAGCATTTTTCATCATGAGTCCTTCGGGATTGTCTTTGATCATTGTATTGCTGAGAAGAGCTATGTCAGTCACAATTCTTCATCGAACACCACATACAATGTTCTCCTGGTTCTGCTCACTTTACTTTGTATCAGTTCACGTAAGTCCTCCCAGTATTTTCTGAAACCCGCCTGCTCATCATTTCTTATAGCACAATAATATTCCATTACAATCATATACCACAACTTGTTCAACCATTCCCCAACTGATGGGCATCCCCTCGAATTCCAATTCTTAACCCCCACAAAAAGAGCTACTATAAATATTTTGTGCACCTGTAACCTTTAAAAATCACCACCTCCTGACTCCCATTCCAGCATTCAGAGGACACTAATGGCAAAGAAACCTGTCACTGACTTGTAAGTCACCTATGCATGAACTCAGGTACTTTATAAGTGCTCAGGAATACTAGACATTCCACCAATCCTGTGTCTAATAACTGTGCCCACCGACTGGCAGAAGTTGTCAACACAAGGGGACCACCAGTCACTCCAGAACAAATCATCTTAGGAAGTGTTTCCACTACCAGCAGCAGGGTGGCAGTGATGTCTTCTGGTGCCAAGGGTGATGTGGAAGGGAAAATCCCACTTGATCAAGTGAGCAGGAACACTTCAGTGGGCCACAACACAATAAAAACTAGTGATCTGATCACTCTGGTGTCTTTATCATCTTTAAGTCAAAGTGCAAGAGGAATAACGTCCCTGGTGGGACATGGGAACTTAAGAAAAAAAAAATAATTTTTTAAAGATTTGTCAAAAACCAAGGAGAGAGAAAATATCTCAAACCTCTCCAGGAAGACCTCCTCTTCTGCCTGTCTCCCCACAGGGGCCAGGTGGACCTGCGTTCTACACTGGGAAGAACTCTGAATTCAGAAGCAAGACTGCAAAGGAGGGAACAAAAACGGATGTATCTCAAGTATAACAGGACCAAAAGGAGAGAATTCTAATGGGAAACCAAGCCAGAAGATATGCCGACATCAGGTGTTGAGCCTTCCCTGATCAATACTACCGCATCTCACTCAGCTCAGCAGGGAAGACAAGGACAGCTTTTCTAGTCCTCAGACTCCGAGCACTGGAAAGGACCTCAGTGACCGTCTGGCTGGACCAATGGCCCGAGAGAATCTCCGTTATACACTGACAAGAAGTGATCACCCAGCCTAGCCTCAGACCTCCAGGCAGGGAGCCACCCACTGCCTTGTCCAAGTGGCCCTGAGAGGGACACTGGGTTTGAGAAACAGAACAGAGAGGGATCTTTCGGCTTTAGACACTTCTGGCCCAGCACAATGGCACCAGGAGTCCTCCAATCCAGGATCACAGCTTTCAGGCACAGGACAAAGCCGTGAGCTGAACATGAGGAAAGGGATGCCCAGTGCTGCCTGCTCCTCCCAGGGAGGATGCGTTCCGAGGCTCCTTCCAGATCTCCTTTCTCTAGTCCTAAGGACCGAGATCGGCTTTGTGATGAATCACCCTTCACAAGGAGGGGAGTATGGAGGGCAGGACCGATTAAAGCCCACAGACCATGGTCGCTAACTTCTTGGGTACGAGGTCCTCAAGAGGTGGTACGACCGGAGAATTCGTAAACCTGCAGCCAGTCTCGGAAGGAGCTCCTCTGCTCTCGGCTGGGCCGGTCCTAGGCCCCAGTACCTTGGACAACAGGCCTACACTGGTCACTCTTGTCCTTGGCTTCTGATCCACTGACTCTCAGATGCGGAAGTGGTTCCATGGCTGAGGGAATTCTGAAGAAAATGGGGAGCACTCTGGCAGAAAGTGTGCCAGGACCAGCACCTCACACCACATAACACACAAGACACTCCTACTGGGGACGTGACCTGAACAGCTAAAATCACACCACGAGAAAAGGAGAATGGAAGTAGATGCCACGCCTTCATCAGTCACAGGCAGAAGGCAAATGTATCACAATTGCAGGAGACAGAACAGACGGTGCCACGTGCGCACAGGCTATGCTTTGCTTGAGGTACAAAGCCTCCGAGAAGCCAGAATCATCCCCTTCCCCCCACCCACGAGGCCTCAGATTCTAGTGAAGTCATGACAAGTGACAAGGCAAACCTTCATTAGACATTTTCTGTGTACAGAGCATCAGGCTGAGTAAGGGGATAGGATGGGAGGAACACAAAAGGAAGCTCACAAAAGAGCCATCTCCTCACGTTCTAGAAGGGAAGGAATGAATGAAAAAACCCTTTGTCAAGGACTCACGATGGCTGTGCTAAGCTCTGGGCACACCAAAAGAAAAACTCTGCAAAAGCTCATGTTTCTAACCGGGGCAAATACCACGTCCAAAAAGGTCAGCTGCGGGGCCAATGGGAAGACCCAGAGGTCTAAGGGTGCCATGGCGGGCCAAACAACAGGTCCACATGGCCGCTGGTTGTCTGGGTAGATCAGGAATAAAAGCAGCATCACCGGCAGCCCAAGCAGGCACCTTAGTGCTAGTCTGTCCTGGACAGCAAAAAGTCAATCAAGCGTGTGGGCTTCAGGAGGGGGCATCAGACATTGAAGGAGTCATATACGTTCTTAGAAAAACAGAACACAAAGGGCAGAGGACTCTTAGCCAAACCCAGGAAAAGGCAATGAAGCAATTAACAAGCATCCATGAGGCGCCTACTGTGTGCCAGGCACTGGGTAAGGTCCTAGAGATACACAGAAGAAAAAGACAAGGGTCCTGCCCTCCAGAAGCTCACAGCCACCCATGCAGCTCTATGCAGAACAGGCATAAAACAGATGGTAGGCAATTTCAGGGCGCAGACGAGGAAGAGCAGCAGTTATTTTTTTAAAGATTAAGTAAAATGAACCAAGTCCCTGAATGGGAGCAAACCCACTTACTGTCTGATGTGTCCTGAAACCTCCATGAGATCTGTCACTTCCCCTCCAACAAGAGAAAAACCCAGGCATTAACACCCTGAGCAAATCTTTCACCAGGCGTCAGCCCAGACATGACAACAGGATTTTGTGAAGCCCACCTGTGGCCTCTCGCTCGCTTTTAACAAAGTTCTACCTTCACCATTAAAGTAAAATAAATAAATGAGATACAGCTTGACGGAGATGACAGGAGCGGGGGTGGGGGCAGTAAAAGCAAATGCCCCCACATCAAGCCAACCCAAGCAGCATTTGTTAAGGGCTTCCACCATGCCAGGCACTCAACTGGGCACAAAGACAAGCTATCAGGGATGATGAAAAGTTGGGGAAAATGTAAAAACCTTTGTATCTTCAGAAAACAGGTCAGCTGTGACCTAAAACAAGGACAGACAGCAGCCGGGATGCACAAGCCAGCAGACACCACATTAAAACGGGGAGTATAAATGTGAAAATGATTTCAACAAATTGGCTGTGTTCAGACCTGTGGGTCTGGGTGACTCACATTCTGGAGCAGCTTTGTGTCGGGCCGGGGTCATAGCACTTATCGTAGAGAATTCAGGAAGGACTCTGCGTGGCCTGAGTGCCCCCCACCATGCCCACACGTGCAGACACACATGTGCACACACATACACCTGTGTGCACACACATGTGCACACACTCACACACACTTTAAAAGGGCACTTACCAAGTAGCCAATTACTCTCTTTAAGGCAGATAAACAGATCCTAGAAGAAATCTGATGACCCACTTTAACTTCTACATTTAGAAAGTGTGGCACGTGGCACAAAATGGCAGTATCCAAATACACCACATATGTAGCTTTGTAAATGAAATCTACCATCAGACTGAGGCTCCTCCTCCTCTGCGCACTCGCAGATCCCTGCCAGGCTCGCCTCCCTCTCCTCTTCCTCCAAACCACCCTTCACGCATCCCCCTTGGCCCCCCCCCAATTAATCTGGCTCATGCACAGATAGGACCATGCTCCTCCTCTACTCCAGAGCCTTCAGTGGCTGCCCAGCATCTTTCCAAGGCTGAGCTCACCAGCCTGGTGTCCACAGCTGTCCTCACGCTGATGTCCCCCCATCTCTCCAGCTACGCCGGCCTCTCCTCTACATCCACCTGTCCCCCACACCGTCAGTGCCTTCCTCACCAGACACTGACCTAGTATCTGGACCGTATGCGTTGATGTGTGGCTGCACTGTCTTCTCCTAGAGAGTGGAAGCTCCAAGAGGGCAAGGGCTGATTCATCTCTCTCTGCATTCCAGACTCTTAGTACACAGCCTGGATCAGAGAGAGGCACCTACGTGCATGTGAGTCCATGCCTGCGCATGTGCATGTGTGTGCTGCATGGTGTGCACACGTGTGACCGTGTGTGCACCTGCATGTGTATGTGATGGTGTGTGTGCCTATGTGTGCACTGCATGCGAGCGATGGTTGTACAGCACAGTGTATGTACGTGTGTGAGCATGCATGTGTGTGCACGTACATGTGTTTGTAGGTACATGGAGCATGGTGTGCCCACACGTGTGCAGTGCATGCACGCGCAGTATGGTGTGTGCGTGTCCATGTCTGTGTGCTGCCCAATCAAGGTTCACTGAGCTTAAGTAATTTGTCCCAGATAATACTGCCAAAGCCCCATACATAAATACCTCAAGGACTTGTTATTTACTAGGAGGAAGAGACAGTATATAGATACACATTTTAAGCATAGTTCTTGAATATGAGCATAGTTTAACACAGATGCAGTTACCTGAACATTCAGAGGGAAACTCCTCAGACTGCCACCTGGTCACACTTCCCCGATTTAACCTTGAAAAACAGGGCAGGTTTCTACAAATCTCTAATAAAAGAAAAATAAAGTGAACAACACCATGCCCCCAGCAAACCGGAAAAGATGAAAAAGATGGAAAGAGTTAATGTCAGAAAGACTACAGGAGAAGTACATTAATACACTGTGAGGGGAGCTAGGAATTATTCCATTCTGGGCAAAAAAAAATTGTACAATCATGTGGGGTGGGGGGAAGGGCCTGAACCATCTCAAAACGTGCCTGGGTCCTATGGTACAGATCATGTGACCAAGAGAACTCACTTCTGGGGGACAGATGTCATAGGGGTGTAACAGTTAAAATAAGATAAACTGAGGCACAAAGTTCCAAGCATGATCAATCTATTAGTAATGTGCAAATTTACCAACAAATAGGGTCTCGGGTGCCTCAGGAAAGCTGAGACCATCGAGGGGGATGGCACACTCTCTCTTGCAGCTGTAGAGAGGATAGAAAGAAGGACAGGACAGCATAGGCATAGGTTTGACCGTACAGATGGCAAAATCCATCTGACTGGCTCCAGTGCGGAAGCACAGAGGGCAAATGAATGGCTGGAAATGGGGAGTGAGGGGCTAGCGACCTCCCCTCCTTCCCTCTGTGATTAAGAAGTGCTCGTCGTTTGAGTCGCCTGCAAGGTTAGAGGGAGCAGGCCAGACCCCTCCGGAGAACACAGCAGATGCACTGGACACAGGAAGAGCACGGCGATTAACAAGAATGGGATTTCTAAACACAACCCACCACAGGCCAGCTGACGCACAGAGACAAAGAGCCATGACCCAGGCAGTTACAGGACAAAATCAACGAATCGTAGATAGAGTCAGTGAAAAACGGATCCAGAATCAATCTGATTACTTCAGACGTAAGGGCAGAAAGAAAGGTTAGAGATATACCTCCATGTTCCTGGTACTACGACCCAGGCGACGGCACACAGCAGGGGCTTAATGGATGCTCACTGCTTAGGCTCCTAACCACACTTTTCGTTTCAGCAAGGGACTGCAAACAAAGAGGATGTGCGCAGGCTGCTGGACAAATGAACCATCCGCAAGTTCCTAAACACAAAGGAGTCTGACTGTGCTGGGACACCCAATGAACGGGAAGTGTTCCTGGTTGCCGGATGGCCCTCTGGGAAGGAAACAAAAGAGATCAACCACATTTTACTTAAAAACAACAAGGAAACAATGAACCCCAGGAATCCTGAGAAATGGGAAGATGTGGGAGATGCGCACAAAGCGAGAAAGGCCGAGAAAAGAACCTCAACAGGCAGAGAGGACACCAAGCAAAGCTCGAATCTGCAAAGAAGGTGCAAAAAGGGGCCCGGGGGCCAGGCCCAGGAGCTGCGCAGAGCTCCAGACACTGATGCTGCGCCGCCACTGCCCTCCGAGGGCTGCTCGGCTTGCTTTGGTTTTTCATCTTATGAAGGAAAGGCTCAGTGGGCAGGAGAGGTGAGAGGATGAATCTGTAAATAAATAAAGTGTGGGAATAAAAGGCATCAATCAAACAAAACAAACAGAACAGGCCGAAGAAGAAACATTCAAGGACCTCCTAAAGGCACAAGTCCAAATTCAGAGGCACCAAGATCATCCGGTGGGAGCCTCTCCCCAGGACGGCGGTGACCTCGGGCTCTCCATGGCCAGCCTGGTGGCACACCTGCTCCGGACGATGCTAGCCAGAGGCCGAGACTTCAGGATGGGCCCAGCAGTGGATGGGCCAGCTCCACTTGAGGTTTCTACAGAAGCCACCACGTTCCTCGGTTTAAAGACGGTACACTCCAAACACGCCATCCACGGAGGAAGGGTGGTTCCCACATCAGGGAAATCATAGACCCTTCCAAAACAGAAGCCTCTATCAGTCCTGTTAGCAAATAAAAACCTTTTGTATTGCCTCTCTGTGTCTACTACGTCCATCATGTTCCAAGGGGGGTGAGATCGGCTCTCCTTCCAAATAAAGGAAGTGTAGCAAGGGTGTTTCCATATTCCCCAGATGAAGTGGGTTCAACGCCACCTTTACAAACTGCTCTATGCCACGTAATGAGAAGATCCCAAATCTAACTTCTTAAGGTATCATAAGAAAGTGGCCCAAAGTGTTCCCCTGACCAGAAACAAGGCAATGGCAGTCCAACCCGTCTACTGAATGTCGAGTGGTCTAAATATCACCACAACAACAGTGTTATTTTCACCAATTAACTGGGAAATAAATTAAACAGATTTCTGGGCAGAAGGCTATCCTTCTCCTTATGGGGTTCCCCTGGGGTCAAGTGGTACTGGAAGTGAGGATGACCCCTAGCTGGGCTGAGCTCCCCAGTACCAGGATCCCTTGGGATATGAGCATGGAGCAGCCCAGGCTGCTCATGGGCACCCTCAGGCAACAGAAGGATTAAGCTATCAGTTCCCCAAACTGAAGCTCCCTTGAGCAGTCTTGGGATGCAGACATTCTGTAAGAACAGGGAGCTGCCTCGGGTCTTTGGGTCTTTGTGGCAAGGGTCAGCAAGGTCCACCATCCAGCCTACTGCCATTACTCAATCACCCAAGCACAGACTGGGTCTCAAGAAAGAACACTAACCCCCAGCACCCAAAAGGAACCGAAGGGAAGGGCCATGCATACAACAGCATGCTTGGGGATAGAATCCCCACTTGTGATTTTATCAGTATCTGTAGGGAACTCCCAGGTGAAGAAACTCCCTCCATGGAAGTAAGCTGTTACCGTGTCTGCAGCTGACAGTCTGAGAGAGCTTCCCAACGCACCTGGGTTGAACTCAAACAGAAATAGGACCATTAGGCCATCATGAGGATCCCAGCAGGCCGGCACAGTGACTTAGCTTTATGTCTTTGTGCTTTTACTGTTTTCAGGTATTTGCATTTGGTTTGGTATTTTTACTGATTTGGTTAACTATTCCCCCAATACATTTTAAAGCAGCGCTTGGGAAGCCTGGGGCCCACGGCTCACCCCTGGATCACATGGCCAAGATGGAGAGGGTACGTATGTTGCCCATCTCTCACTGACAGCATCCCAGAGTCATATTTAATTGATCTTCGACCACATGTAATACAGGCACCTCTTCTCCTGTCCATTAACACAGACAGTCAAGAATTGGCTACAGCTGAGAATATCTAGTGGTGACACACTGCTGGAGTAAATGGGGACAGCCCTGACATACCAGTGACCACTAATTCAAGAAACAGCAGACATCATAAAAACAGATGAATAATTTCTCTTCCTAGTTCCCACTAGAAAACGAGCTGAATGACAGGCTGGAAAGCCACTTGCTGGGTGGGGTTTATGGAGGATGCCTTGGAGCGTGGGAGAGCTCCATGGCCACAGCAGGCCCCCGCCACTCTCAGATTTGGTGGTTCTGTGAGGACAAAACAAAGTTCACAGATGTCTCTTCGTTTTGTCCGTATGCAGCTCAAGGGATCAAAGAATTTAGAGCTGAAAGAGTCCCTGGAGACCACCCAGTCCATCCCCTCAATTTACAGAGAAGAAAGTTGAGATGAGTGGGGACGTGGTTTCCCCAAATTCAGCCCTAATATCCAATTCTAGATTCAAACCACATTCTTCTCCTTCCGAACACAGTACTGGTCCCATTACTCAGGAAACAGAAATGGTGGGGTTTAATTTATCTGTTTGATTAGTCCACAGCTCAAAAATTCCAATACATTGTAACCTCAAAAGTGGAACTGTTAAGATCCAATACCAGGGAGCATCCTGGGTGAGTGATTGAAGGATGCCGATTTTTGGATTAACTTAGAATAGAGATACATATTCCTCAAGAGAAAAGAAACTTAGGGCAAGGACTGAAGGGAAGAACTTTGGAAGTGATTTGGGACCACAAAACCTTCTAATAAAAAAATCAATTAATAAATTGAAACCAACCACCTTCTGTTGTGATTTGAGCTCACATAAATCAAAGAGCAGATGAGTTTTGAACCATCATGATCCTGACATCCCCTCTCCTTATCTCTGTCCCACCATCATCTTAGATTTCCCAAAACCCAAGCTAAAGAAGGGACGCTGGGCAATGGGTCACGCCCCTAAACTACGGAGCTCCATTGTGTTGTAACCAAGTGAAAACCCACCCACTAAGCACACCCACCTAGGCACCACCATTAGCAGAAAGAAAGAAGTCTTCTACTATTGACAGAGAATTGGTAGCAAATGTTTTCACTATGGAAAATTCACTCATGTGAACATTAGGGTGATCACGACTTAGCGCCCTCTGCAGAAGGGCTTCTGTGAGCGGAGGAACGTGTGTGCCTCCATGCTCCCTCCAAGGGCAAGAGCTCTAAATTAGGGACCCAATGCTGGCTGAAACTATGGATGACATGGAGACGCAGACTTTAAATCACCAGTCCAAGGTTCAACTCACCAGGATTCAAAGGCTTCCATATGACAGTGAATTTTATGACCTAAATGAGGTGACTTGTACCTAGAACCTCTCATTGGCTTGGTAGCTTCAATATAAAATTCTCCACCTTTTACTCTTTACCCAATAATTCAGTCCAACACTATGATGAAGCCAAGATTCCTGGACCTAAAATGTACTTTCCATTTGATTAAATACTTGTAAATGCAAAATTAAATACCCAAGTCTTTTATATTCCACTAAATTCTTCAAAAACTATGGGCTCAAACAATTAACTGTTTCTCAGAAAAAGACTTCTGTGGTTTTCCCCAAAGATTGTTCAGGACTTTAAAGTCCTAATTACAATAACTGAAATATTATCTGTAATAATCTTGGACACAATAGAGCCAGAATTCCATCTGGTACTTAGCCAGTCTCAGTATCTCTCCCGAGCTCTGGGCCTGCATCACTAAATGCCTTCTGAATCTCTCCAACTGGATATCCCATTGGCTTGTCCAAAACAGACCTCATTATCTTTCTCTGCAAACTCTTCCCTCTTCCCTCGACCACATGAGGAACATGGGGCCCCTGGGGAATTTCACAGTATCTACCCAAATCCACACAGGGCGAGGTGTATGCTAATAAGCTCAGCTGTCCTCCAAAAGGCATCGGAAGAAAACCACAGAAACTGCTTACCTCCAAGGTCAGAGATTTCATCAGTCTCAGGACCTGTGCACCAACGCTGACCGTGTCTCCGCTACCCAGCCAAGTGTCTGCAGGGTTGCCACAGCAAAACAATTCACCCTACTCCTCTGAGATAAACCCCGAAAAAAACCTCTGGGGCCTTGGCCAGGCTCATCCACAGGACAATCACCCATCAATCGGTGCAGGGGATACAAAACAACTCAACTTTCAGAAAGCTCACATTCAAGTTCATTGCTGGCTGTACAAAAGCATTCTCTGCCTGAAGGGGAGGACCTCCAAGGGTCTGCCCTCTGTGGGCAGAGTCTGTGGGTATCCAAGTTACCTCCACATCACAATCTGGCACTGGAGAAGAAAGCCCACAGAGTAAGTCACATGTCTGGTTGAGAAATGACTATTTTATGGACATTCATAATGTGCAAATCAAGTCACCATCAGGCCCAAGGAAGTCACAGCACACTACAAGAAAAAGGAAAGAGTCTCTAACATAAGCAGGGAGGCGGTGCATAGAGCTCTGGAGTTGGACTCAGGAAGACCTGAGTTCAAATTCCACCTCAGTCGCTCACTGGCTGTGTCCTCCTGCCTGCTTCAGTTCCCTGATTTGCAAACTGGAGACAATAACAGCACCTACCTACCAGGGTCATTGTGAGGATCAAATGAGACAAACCTTAAAACAATAAATAAATGTTAGTAGCCATCATCATCATCATCATCATCACCACCATCATCACCATCATCATCACCACCATCATCACCACCACCACCACCATCATCGCCACCACCATCATCGCCATCACCATCATCGCCATCACCATCATCGCCATCACCATCATCGCCATCACCATCATCGCCATCATCATCATCATCGCCACATCGTCGCCATCACCGTCATCATCACCGACATCATCACCGCCAACATCATCACCATCATCATCACCATCATCATCACCATCATCATCACCATCATCACCACCATCATCACCACCATCATCACCACCATCATCACCACCCTCATCATCATCATCACCTTCACCATCATCATTATCAAAGCTTCACCAAAGTGCCAACACTGGATGAACCACAATTTCTCATCTACTAAAGCTGAATTTATAGCCACACCTTTCTGGAAAGTCTACTAACTGAGTGCTAACAACAACAACAACACTAACAATAACAACTAGTATTTCCATAGCACCTCAAAGTTCACCAAGCATCTGACACGTTAATTCACTGGCAGCTCCCAGAATCCTGGCCTGGCAGAGGTAGCTAATCCTGCCATTCCCCCTCCTCCCCTTAAAGACCTGGATCCCGCCCAGGAAGCCCCCCTCAGTTGGAGATACCTCCTTAATGAGAAGCTTTCTCCTCCTCTCTGGCCCAACCGGGGCACTTGGTCGTTTTTAGCCACCGCTGTGAGGCTGACCAAGTCTCACCCCTGTTAGTGGGGGAGGCCATTAAACACTTGACCAGAGGCCCCACATCATCACTCTTCTAGTCTAAATACTCCCCATTTTTTCAGTAGATCACTGTTACCACAGCCTGATCTCAAGATCTTTGCCATCCTAGTCACCCTCCCCAGACACTCTGGATTATCGATGCCCTTCCTATATTGGGGTGCACAAAACTGAACACACAGGAGTGATACAACCTGGGCAGAGGGAAGCAGGTTTATCTCCTCTCTGCTGGTCGCCAGGCCTCTGACCCCAACCTAAGAAGGCACCAACTGCTCTGGAGGGCTGCCATATTGCATTTTGGACTCTTGTTCAGCTTGCGGTCCTCAAAAGGCCCCACACCTTCTCTGACCCCTTTTAAATCAAGCCTGGAGCTGCTGCTCTCTCTGAAGTCCAGCAAGGATTTCCTGACATTCTGCCCTCTGGGGTTGAGTAGAACAAATGTTAAATCTCTTCTACCTGGGGGCAATTCCAAATCTTGAACACGGAGACCATGTACCATGTACCAACTACACCCCAGCCAGCCACTGACCATACCCCTCCGCCTTCTCTGACTGACCTGACCATACCCACGGTGTACAAAGCTGTACAGGGGTCCTGAACAACCCACACCCGCTTGTCACAGAGCCACTGGGGCAGGACGATGGGGGCCCTTTTCCCCAAAACTTTTTTTTTTAATTTTTTTTCCCCAAAAGAACTTTTCTTCTTTGGAATGCTAAATAAAGCCTCAGGTTCGTGGTGATTTGCATTTTGACAGCCTATGTTCCTTCATTCTCCTGGGCTCCACTCTTTTCTGATAACTGTATTTCTTAGCAGGCCCCATTTTTTCTATGATCTCATATAATATTAGTGACCTGTCAAAATAAAAGAATAAAAATTTAGTTGCGTTTCCAAAAGGGGAGAATCAATAAATGCCAAGGGAGCTGCTTCTTCCTTCTAATTACAAGCAAGAAATACAGGGCTCGAATTCTTAAAATGCTATTTTGGGGAGGGCGGGAGTTTTCCCAAGCCTCCTTTTATTGATTCAAGCTTTATATTAAAATTAATTCAATGAAAATTTGAAATAGTGGATTTCAATTCAAGAGGAATTCTTGCAGGCACAGAGATGAGCAGCGCCATTTGAGAGATGATTCCGAGTCTCCTTCCCAGTAACTCACTCCAGGCCCAGCCACAGCCCTCACCACAAAGCCTGGCTCTCATCACACCCGATTTCTCTATGAAGACAGCAGGGATCAAGAACTGTCACAAGAAGGAAAAAGGCAGGGAGGGGCTGCTCCCATCATTACAGTCTTCCCCCGCCCCCTCCCCGGGAAAAGGTCATGTGGCAGACGGGGTTTGTTTACCAGCTCTCCCAATTCTGGCTCGCTGGTGCTAAGCAAGCCACCTTTTACAGAAACAGCTATTCCTATGTGATAACACACATCTATAAACAACTCCCTATAATGTAATTTCAATTATGAATGTGCTACTCTCTGGCAACACATTTCTCACTGCAATGCTAGACATCAGCCGTGTGAAGACATCCCCTGGCCCCCCAAACATAAAACTCCTGAACGTACCAGCCTAGGGGATGGCTCTTCTGATCGGGCCCAAATAGAGTGAGATGGGCCAGAAAGGGACCAACGTCGGACACCAGGTTTTAGAAGATCTGTCCCGCGCTCTTCCTAGAATCCTTAAGCTGGTGACTTCAGAGTCGGCCTCCTTCACCGGACATTCAAGGGGCCCGAGCCCGGCTCTGCGTCACACACCCAGCCTCACCCAAGCCCACGGCCCTACACAAGCCTTTGCTCTGGGAGGCACCTGAGAAGCATCCCTGGAAATGACACAGCCCTCTTAATCACCGCAGCATGACTTGAACTACACACAGAATGCCTGATGTGTTTGGCAGAACCGACTTGGGAAGATTCTTTCACACCAGACAATTTTTATCAAATGCAATACTCCTACTGCACAGTCTAAAGGGAAGGAGGGAATAAGCATTTATTAAACACCTACTGTGTCAGGCACTGCACTAAACACTTTAAAACCATAGCCTCACGTGATCCTCACAACCCCCCGGAGGGAGGGGCTAGAAGGAGCCCCATTTTACAATCAAGGAAACTGAGTCAGATAGAAGTTAAGTGACTTGCCCATATTCACACAGCTATTAAGTATCTGAGGCTGAATTTGAACTCAGGTCTTCCTGATTTCAGGCCTAGCGCTCCATCCATGCACAGCACCATCCAGCTGTCATCTAAAACATCATTTGAGTTTGCTTGTTTGGGTGTTGGGGGGGTAAGAGAAGTCACATTAAGTCAACACAAAGCCCGAAGGTCACTTTCTCATGAGCACCTCTACCCCCATCCTACACTTGTGCAATCCTCCTCAGACGCCATGGGGAAGGCTTCACACCTATCCCCATCAAGTTCCAATTCAGCCCCTCCCTGTCACCTGCCACAATCCTCTCAAGGCGGAGTCTTTACTGTCAGCAGCTCTCTCGCTCTCATGTCCCCGCAGGTGCAGCCAGCGGGCTCCTCACGTCAGCATCCGCGGCCACGCTGGCGGGCGGAGCGCCTTCTGCAGCGCCACTCCCCATCTGAGTCCCTTGACCGGGATAAGCGTGCATGTTCCTGTCCCCCACCCAGGGACAACAGCATCGCCAGTGCTCCGGGCTCTTCTGAGTCCGAGCTTGAATCTACAAAATCAAAAGGGTCCCCTCTCAGCCACGAGTCCTACAACCAATTAGGTCGAAGTTAAAGCTACTCTAACTTGCACCTCACACAATGAGAGGTAGAAAAGTCACGTTGCTTTTGTCCAGTGAAACGCAAGCTCATCTCCAGGTGGGCTCTGGTCCTGAGCCATGACCCCTGGAGGCTGCACCCCTCACGCTCATCCTGGGTCGCCTGCCCTGGCCCTGCCAGCTCCTCAGGCCTTGGGACCTACTCCCAGCCTCTTAACTCTTCCACGTCGACTCTTCAAGGTCACAAACGTGCACTAAGGCAATGCGCACCTCCCAGAGGTCCCACATGTCCACTTTTCCAGAGGGCTTCCTCCGATTTGGTGAAGACGCTATCACTTCCCCCAGCTTCCGGACCACCAAGCAAGCCAATCGTCTATCAGCTGCTGCGCTTCCCGCCAAGGGGGTGTGCCAGTAGACGGCTGGAGAGAGGGGATCCCTCTTTACTACAGCACCATGCCTCCATATGAGCTCAGGGTCTGGGTCAGGGTCCTATCACCTGCAAGTGACCCAGCCTAGGCGACCCGGGGAGTGCCACTGGCTGCAACAGACCCAATTCTCCTTCTTTGCTCGTCCCCACGCTGCGCCCACACCCCACAGCAGGCTCCCACTGCCCGCAAAGAGGCTCAGGGCATCTCAGGAAAGGAGGCCTCTCCAGACCCTCCCCACTAAGCCATGGCCACGCTGGCTTTGCCTCAAAATGACCATTAAAATCAAACACCGAGGGGCAGCTAGGTGGTGCGGTGGATAGAGCCCCGGCCCCTGGATTCAGAAGGAATCTGGCCTCGGACACATAACACTTACTAGCTGTGTGACCCTGGGCAAGTCATTTCACCCCACTGCCTAGCCAAAAAGAAATTAAAAAATCAAACAGAGGACTTCTGTGGGGTTCAGGGTGAGAGAGGCACCAGGCACACAGAGAAGGCAAAACCATGGCGCCTGCCCCCAAGGGGCTCACGGGCTGACAGAGGAGACAGCGCATCAAGAAGTCATGACCCGAGAGAGACACTCAGAGTCAGCGGAGGGTAACCTGTGAGGGGGAGGCACGAGTAGCCAGGGGCCCCGGGAAAGGCAGAGCCTGAGGAGGGGAGACCCTCCCAGGCACAGAGGCCGCCAGGACCAGACACAAAGAAGGAGATGGGACAGCAAAAGGAAACCCACTGCCTCTCACAGCACCCGTGTCTCTGCTTCACTCAGGTGGAGCTAGAGCCCACTCCCGGACCACTTCTCCCAGGCCTCCTGGTGCCCCCCACTGGGTCAAGCCCAGCAAATACCAGCTGTTCTGAAATTCTTACATGGGGGGGGCACTGCCCAGGCTTCTCAGCATCCTGGCTTGCCTCCCGAGAATCCCCAGGTCAACCTGGATAGACTGCAGAAGTTCAGGGAACTGTTGGCTTTCAACTTTTCAATTTCAAGTGAATTCTTGGGAATCAGAGAGACAAAGACAAAAAAGCAAAGCCAGCCCCGTCCTCAAGAAGCTTACATTCTCCTCTGAGGACACCAAACAACACTTATTGACTACACATATCCCACAGACGGCACAGAAGGGAGCAGGCACGAGCAGTCAGGGAGGCAAGGGAGGGAATCCCGGCAGGCTTTGTGGAGCAGCGTGGAGGGAGGCTTCTCCGGGTCGGCTGTGAGGACCAATCGCATGGAAAGCACGTGGGCCTGCTTAAAACGAAAATGATGCTGTTGGAGAAAAACAGTGGGTTTGGGCCCGAGCTGACTGTCTATCAGCCATACCTGTTAGGAGTAAGATGTCTACACCATACACCAGAGTGACAGTTCAAAACCACCAGCCCAAGGGATCTGAAGGAGACAGAATGCGGTCCATACCGCCTTCTCTGGAAATCAGAGGTCACTGTAGAGTCTTCCATCTTTGTGCAAGTCAGGGATTGATAAAATTTCCTTCCTGTTTTTATTTGCCCACAGTGATAAAGGACACCTGTCGTGTATTTAAGAGGGAGAAATAAATGTGAAA
Source organism: Phascolarctos cinereus (assembly GCF_003287225.1). Taxonomy (NCBI): domain Eukaryota; kingdom Metazoa; phylum Chordata; class Mammalia; order Diprotodontia; family Phascolarctidae; genus Phascolarctos; species Phascolarctos cinereus. The sequence goes on from NW_027555736.1 coordinate 5,595,397, forward strand.
CTTGGAGAGAATGAACGCATCATGTGACAAATGGATCTTTCTAAATGATGAGAGCAAGAATTCACTCAAACATCACATTCATTAAAAAGGAAAAGGTTGGCAATGTTCATTTCAAAGGTAAGTTGAAACAAAAGAAAAATTCAGACCATCCCAGTGTGAAGTGGGCTTTGATAATTAACCATTTCTTTAAACTCAAGGAACCTAACCTGCTAATGAGCAAACCAGCATTACCTACCTGTTTAAAATGTTGTAAAAAAAAACCTAATGAATTTCTTCCTTTTTTTTTCCCTTTTAAATTTAGTCACCTCTCCCCCAAGACTTCTGCCAGCACAAAGCACAGCAGGCTAGGCTGACTCTGAGGAGGGGAACAGCCAAGGGTCCTGGGGAGGACTGACGGGGTCACACCTTATTTTCCTCTCATTTACTTTGTAGCATCTTCTTTAAAAAGGCAAAAAACTGTATTTCTTATGCTTTTCTAAGCTCCACATCAAAGTCTGGACCAAGTTATGTGCAATTTTTTTTTAATTGCTCTTCTCCTTGGCCTGGCATCTGAAAGACACTAACAAGAGCTCCTCTCTCTTCCTCTCTCCCTCTTCCTTTCTCTGTCCCTCCCTATCTCTCTCTCCATCCCCACTCTCTTCAGCTCTCTCCTTCCCCTCATTCTCCCTTTCTCTCTTTCTCTCTCTCTCTCTCTCTCTCTCTCTCTCTCTCTCTCTCTCTCTCCCTCCCTCTCTTTCTCTTTCTCTTTCTCTTTCTCTCTCTCTCTCTCTCTCTCTCCCTCCCTCTCTTCTCCTTCTCTTTCTCTTCTCTCTCTCTCTCTCTCTCTCTCTCTCTCTCTCTCTCTCTCTCTCTCCCTCTCTCTCTCTCTCTCTCTCTCTCTCTCTCTCTCTCTCTCTCTCTCTCTCTCTCTCTCTCTCTCTCTCTCTCCCTCCCTCCCTCCCTCCCTCCCTCTCTCTCTCCCTCTCTCTTTCTCTCTCTCAGACACACACACACACACACACACACACTCCACCACCACTGCTGCCACTGCCATCACATTATGCTAGGAGCCAAGAAGTGGGCAGGTAGACAGATGCGGCTGCTCGCCAGCCACGGCCATCTCATATAAGAACAACTCCCAAAGGGAATCAAAGAGGGTTAGCATCCAGTATACTGGACCTTCAGGTTCAGAGCCAGTCTTGAGCTACATATTATTTTATTTTTTTATTTTATCATTATTTTATTCAATGTGCTAACTGGCTTAGAACGACTTCCTTGTTTTTTAACTCCAATCCATAATAATAATAATAATAATAATAATAATAGAATTTCCATAGAGTTTTAAAGTGCTTCGTAAACAGGATTTCATTTGATCCTCACTGCCTCCTGAGAGATGGGGTCTATCATGTTCATTTTACAGGTGAGGGATAAAGGAACCTGTCCCTAGTTATCCCATGTCCAACAGTAAGTTTGTGACTGGGTAACTCTAGGTGCAGATAACACCGCAAGGGCCTACTGTATGGGGGGCTGTTAAAAGGTTCAAATGAGTCCGGAAATGGGACAGGCCACTGAACTTTCCCAACATTCCCCTCCAAACAACTTTAACATAACACCTCACGTCAAATTTGGGGGCAGCAGAACCAACAAAAAGTCGAGGTGAAGTCGGCAGGAGAGGCCTAGAACAGCAGGGCAGGCACACGCCCTGAGCATGGCAGCATCACCATCCATGGAGCCTGGACAGGGCGGCAGTGCTGGCAGCTTTGGGAGCTCTCAACCCAGAGATGCCAATGGATGAACGGCCAGAAGGAAAACCCAGGGACCCTGTGGCAGCCCTGTGGGCACTGGCACTGACTGGCAACTCTACTGCCACCCAAGCTCTAGGTCACATTCCAGGGTAGAGAGGAGCATCATTGCTTGTGGCTGCCTCCTTGGGTAAGGCCAGGAGAGCAGTGACCAGAAGCTTCCTCTTCCCAGACCACATCACTTTGGAAGCACTGAAAAAGGATCCAGGAGACATAATCTAAGAATTATTGGACTACCTGAAATCGATGACCAATGAAAGAACCTAGACATCAAATTTCAAGGAATGACCGAAGAAAGCTGCCCTGATATCCTGGAGCTAAAGGTAAAACAGTCACTAAAAGAATCCACTCGTCACTTCCTGAAAGAGACCCCAAAAGAAAAACTCCCAGGAATATCACAGCCAAATTCCAGAGCTCCCAAGTCAAGGAGAATATAGTGCAAGCATCCAGAAAGAAACAATCCAAATATCACAGAGCCAGTCAGGATTGCACATTAAAGGAGTGGCAGGCTTGGAATATGGCATTCTGAAAGGCAAAGGAGCTAGGAAACAAACAAGAATAATCTATTCAGCAAAACTCAGTATAATCCTTGAAGGGGAAAAAATGGTAATTTAATGAAATAAAGAACTTCCAAGCATTCCTGATGACAAGGCCAGAGCTGAACAGAACATGTGGCATTCAAACACAAGACTCAAGAGAAGCATAGAAAGGTAAACAGGAAAGAGTGATCATCAGGGTGTCAATAAAGTCAAGCTGTTTGCATTCCTAGATGGGAAGATAATACATGTAACTTCTAAGAATTCTATCATTATTAGGGCAGTTAGAAGGGTTATACCCAGACCAAAAGTATGAATGTGAGTCAATCATGCTAGGATAACGTCAGAAAGAAAAATGTAGGAGTGAGAAAGAGGGATGTACTGGGAGAAGGGGGAAGGAGGACACAGAATGGGGAAAATTTTTCTCACATAAAAGAGGCAAGCGAGGAACAGCTTTTACAGTGGAGGGAAATCACAGGATGGGAGTGGCAATACCTGAACTTCCCTCTCCTAGGAAGAAGTTCAAAAAGGGAAGACACAGTCAGCTGGATACTGAAATCTATCTTATTCAATAGGCAAATAGGAGGAGAGAGGGATAAGGGATAAAAGATAGGGGTGGAGGAGTGATAAAAGGGAGGGTAGATTAAGGAAGGCAGTGATCAGAGGGGAAAAGGAAAAAGAGTACAGGATAAACAGAAAATAGGATGGAGGGAACACATACTAATCATGACAAGAAGGTAAATGAATTGAGCATACCCACAAAATGGAAGTGGAGAGCAGAATGGATTAGAAATTAGAATTCAGTGAAATGTCATACAGAAGAGACTTATTTGAAACAGAAAGACACACAGAGTTAAAATAAGGGGCTGGAATAGAATCTATTATGTTTCAGCTAAAGTTAAATTAAAAAAAAAGGAAAAGGTACCAATCATGATCTCAGACAAAGCAAAAACAAAAATTGAAAGAAATATTCAGGGAAACTAGGATGAATAGGTGGCAAATAGGAGTGCTGAATCTAATTCAGGAAGATTCATCTTCCTGAGTTCAAATTTAGCCTCAGATACTTCCTAGCTCTGTGACCCTAGACAAAACCCTTAAACCTGTTTGCCTCAGTTTCTTCACCTCTAAAAAGAGCTGGAGAAGGTAATGGCAAACCACTCCAGTATCTAGCCAAGAAAACCCCAAATGGGGTCATGAAGAGCCAAACACAACTGAACACAATAACAACAACACATTTTTAAGGATTTAATGTTACAACACAGGGATTATAGACAATGATTTCAGGTGTGATAATAACCCGGATCTAATGGGGTTTATTAGCTGAATTCTCAAAGACAGCCCAGGGTCAGTATTCATTGAACAGGGATCTGTCTTCTCTTAGGTTAGTGAAGGATAGCTAGTTTCTAGTATATAATTCTGGCCACCTGGTCCTGTTTCGCTACACATCTGAGAGGCACTAAATGTTTGCAATTGCAGTGCTAAGATACACGGCCTCTACTGTTTCCTTGCAAAATCTTCACTGATCAAACATGCTGGGCTCTTTGACAAAAATTTATCTAGAATTTTGGGAGGTGATGACCTGATTCTACATCATTATCATCATCAGTGAAAACTCCTTCTTCCCTCATATGACAGAATTCAGAGGAAAACCTTCCCGGGATGAGTCATTGTTCAGTCAGATCCGACTCTCTGCGACCCTATTTGGGTTTTTCTCAGCAGAGGCACTGAAGTGATTTTGCCATGTCCTTCTCCAGCTCATATTACAGCTGTTGCGTCTGAAGCCAGATTTGAACTCAGGAAGATGAGTTTTCCTGACTCTGAGCCCAGCACTTTATTCACTGTGCCACCCGCCTGCCCAGATGATTTGCTGTACCCGTATTATTGTTTCATTTAATGCTTTGTAGATGGGTAAAATAACTAGTTTTTGTAGCTGACCCCAATTATTGGAGTATAAGGTCATCCTTGAGTGGGCTCAGGGAAAGCATTCTCAGCCCAACCCCCATGGCAGACAAGGACACGTCTCTCATCCTCTTCTGCCATGTTTTTGATTTCTCCTGCTAGGTCTCTGAATTGGGGAAGCCTTTTCCCCATCCAACTGGGAGATGATAAATATTTGGCATGACAACACTGATCACATACCTTGTTCTTCAGTTTTTATAAATCCATGTAAAGTCTGGGCAATTATAGGGAACAATTCGGTCTGTGATGACGGCCCAGCTTCCACCCAAGTGAAAGGTGAACACTGTCTGAGATGTTTCCAGCTCTGTATGTGCATCTGTATGTGGGGCTTCATCAGCCACTTCCAGGAAGCCAGCAAGCTTCTGTGTGTAAGTAGTTCTAACCAGCAGGCTGTGTCTTGGGGCTGTACATAATAACGTTATCTTTTTGTTAAAGGAAGTTAATACAGGAGCAAAAGTCAAATGAGACAATACAAGTACAAGTACATTTTGTGAACCTTAAAGCACTCCGTAAACATTCATCATGACCATCACCTCTCAAGGCACTGCTGGAGCCACCATAATAATAATGAAGACCACAACATTCTTCCAGGAGAGTAAGTCTTCCAGGAGAAGAATTTCGGCAAGATCTTCAGCAGCGCCATCATTGCAAACAGCCAGTCCTGAAGCCACTAAAGTCAACTGTCTAGAGTGCTTGACTGTGGAGCAAAGGTCAACGTCTCCTGGGTCTGGCCCCAAAAGAAGCAAAGAAATGACGGCAACACAGGCTAACCCTCGTTATTGACGGTAGATGGCCCCCATGGCAAGTCAACCAGCATTTATTGAGTAACTCTCTGATGAAGAGAGGTGCCTAAACTGGGAGTCAGTCCGACTCTCGAGGTTCTAGGCCAGAGGCATCTAAGATGGAGCACAAAGATCCTACATCCGCGGGAGCAATTCCTGGTTCTATCTGGATTTGACATCACTGTTCTCCCCAACTCTCTCAGACTACAGGATGCAGAGCAGATGGTGGCTACCTGTACTAGTAGAGGGAATCTGCTCCTCCAGGAGGTCCCTATATTAATGAAATCACACATCTTGTCCCTAAAAGAAATGAGGAAGAGCCCCTTCTCTCTCCCTGCCCAGGGCAGCCACCCTGGGAGGAGAGTGCTGGAGGGGGACGATGTCATATGTGCACCATCAGATCAGAGGCAACTACAACGTGGGAACTCAATAAAAATGAAGCCATCACCACATAAACTAATGCTACTACACAACACAACAAATATGTCCAGCCCTTCTTTTCTGGAACAATAAACATCTCATATAGAACACAGACAAAATTGAAGCCACAAAAAAAGAGAAAACTGGAGAACTCGGTGCTGAGTTCCAAGTGCAGCAGAGCCTACAAATGGAATGCCAGCATCCACACCAAGTCTTTCACTGGACTAGAAACGAGTCTTATTAAATATCACTCAAAATAAGCAACTGTGATTTGACCCAAGTCTGAAAAGTCAGTCAATACACATTTATTAAACACCTGCTATATTCCAGACACCATGTTTAATGCAGCACATAGAAATACAAGTAAAAAGTTTCCCCAGAAGTCCCTGCCCTCAAAGATCTTAGGACCTAATACGGAAAAGACAACACAGAAAAGTTAACTGGGCTGGCCCCTCATCACAAGAGGGTCAGTTAAAAGGGCACCACTCTATGCAAATAGGGGAAAGCCTTCCTTCCCCTCCCCACCATGCTAATCTCTTCCCTCTGAGGTTATCTCCACATTATCCTCATATGCACCTAGCCGTTTTTAGGGGTATTTCCTCATCAGACTGTGAGCTGTTGACAGGATCCCCATTATCAGTGTCTGGCACTCATTAGTTGCTTAATAAATGCTGGTTGGCTCTTCCATCAACAATGCGTGTCATCCCAAGCCTTAGGGAGATCTCAGAGGCACATGGAGAATTACAAGAGCTGCCCGTAGGTCACCCCAAAGGTCACCCCCCTCGGGAGAGTCTGGGCCAGCACCTGGACCCAGATTTCCCCCACTTCAGTTCCAGCACTCTATCAACCACGCCAACCTGTCTCAATAAAAAAATCCAAATTCAAATATTGGGTAAAATAATCATTTTCAACAGATACATTACTTACAGAATATCTAGCTTGGTGAAATTCATTTCACTCTTTTAACTGCTTAATCTACCTTGCCATTTCTTAATTTAATGTGATTGACTATATTAAGTGGATTTGTCTATTTTAAGCTTTTTTGGAGTTTTCACGGAAAGATCAGTAACCACTCACTTACTCATCCCAGAAGGTTTAACTGCCCCTCTCTCTACTATGGGAAGGGGGGTGGGGTGGGGGAGACATGGAGGAATAAGACAGGAAGAAAGTTCTCTGGCTCCGCTCTATCCCAGAGGAGAGATGGACCATTTCAGACCACCACGATAGGCAGAGTTGTGGAGCATTAGCATGGGCAGCCTCAGGAGGAGGCCAAGACGGCCCAGTCACCCCCACCCTAAATTCACACCCCGACACTGCTTCTGGAGCTATGGCCAATTGGCAAATGAGGAGATCTGCTGAGAGGGAATGGGGTTGGGGTTTGTGGAATTGGAAAAGATCAGGGAGAGATACAGTAGGCATCATTTTAAAAGAGAATTAAATTGTGGGGTTTTTCATTTTTGTTTTTTTAAAGAGTGGATGCTCTCACTCTTTAAAGGCAGTCTGGCATAATGAATAGAGAGCTGGCCCCAGAGGAAGGAGAACCTGGCCTAGGACCCACACTGGCTGGGTGACCCTGGGAAATTCACTGAACCCCCAACGCCCAGGGAAACCGTCCAAGAGAATAAGCTGCGGAGAATGGGCTGTCTGGTCAAGCCCCCCAGCTACTCTACACTGGAATGAAATGACCAAATGGTCACCACCACAAAACTGGATCTGATCTAGTTCAATACCTCATTTTGCAAATAAAGCCACCAAGTCTGGGAGAGATTAAGGGAGGTGCCTGGGAGCTCCTGAGAGAGCCCCGTCCTCTTCCTTCCACCACACTGGCTCCAAGCGATAGACTTCTTCCACTTATTTTACACTAACCACATTCTAGGGGACCAGACACACACTGGTGGGGAGTCGGGGTGCCCCGAGGAGCCTAGCCCCTCTATGATTAAGAGAACAAGAGTGAGCCCTCCAGGCATCTGGCATTGGGGTGGCTCAGGCATGGCTCAGCCAAAGGACAGCCAAGGAAAGGAACAAGGCAGGCAGGGGCCATGGAGCCCTAACTGCCCACCATCCACCAGAACCACGCCCTAATGGTCAAAGAGGCAAGAACGATGAAGACATGTGTTCCTCAGCACCCGCGGCCTGCTGGCTAGTCTTAGCTTCTTAAGTGCGGTCCGGCCCACCCCCACAGGCTTCCCTGTTGAGTCTGTAGTCTACATTTGAACTCAGTCAGGCACACACAGACTGCTGTTGCAGGTCAGTCGTTTCAGGCCTGTCCAGCCCTCGGTGACCTCATCTGGGGTTTTCTTGGCAGAGACGCTGAAGCAGTTTGCCATCTCCTTCTCCAGCTCATTTGACAGATGAGGAAACTGAGGCAAACAGGGTGAAGTGACTTGCCCAAGGTCACACAGCTAGTCAGTGTCTGAAGCTGTATTTGAACTCAGGAGGATGAGTCCTCCTGACTCCAGGCCCAGTGCTTGATCCAGTACACTGCCTATCGGCCCCAAACATAGATATACTTACATATAAACCACAGGTACAAACACCGACGTGCATACAAACGCAAATATACACAAACAGATGCAAACACAAGACACACAGATTACTCACACACACAAACACAGTCACAGGTATACACACACAAATCCAGACTGGTCACACCCACAGGCGCACTCTCCAGTGAATCCATGACCACAATGAGGCGTGTCCTCTCTCCAACCAGACACACCTCAGGAGTCCACAGGACCTCAGCCACGTGCCCCCACAGGTCGCGGGGTAGATGACGCCCATCAGAAGGCGTCCAGAGACACAGCCTAGGAGTCACGGATTGGTCCCAGGCTTGGTCCTCTCTACCCGAGGACCAGCAGCCTCGAATGGCAGAGGGGACATCCCACGCTGGGACCTGCCGGCTGCCTGTCACAGGCCGACCCCCGTCCCTGCAGCTTCCTGGGGTCTCTGCCCCTTTCATGGCTGTCCACGGGACCTATCCCTCTGGCCCCACCACCACCCCGTTCCAGCTCCTCACAAATGGCAGCAAGGCCCTCATAGACACTAGTGATGGCAGCCACCCCAGCCTAAGCCTCGCAGCATGCCTGGCCTGTGGTGTGAATGGGAAGCAGGTCACACTCCACACCCACATGGCATGGAACAGTCTTTGGTGAAAGGAGTTGTATCTTGTGCCAGGGAGGAGCCAGCGTGCCCCGGGACTGGTGCTGACCAAAGGTGGTCCAGTCTTCCACAGGCATGGAGGATCCTCCTGCAAAGTCCAAAGGCAGCAGACGGACATCCTCTAAGGAATGACATCGCCCAGACCCTCCCGGTGACAGGCGGCATCAAGCGGGGGCCACACGGTACTTCGGGGCTTCCTCGGGAGACGTCGGCCTACCCAGCACCCAGGGAACACCACAGCCCACACGGCATGCAAAGGAAATGGGAGATGGCCTGCTGGTGCAGAGCATCTACCAGCACGCATCATCACGGATGGCCTGAGTCCAGAACCGAAGGAGAAGGGAGCAGATGTGTGTGCACACCCCCATATGTGCCACACACCCCCACACAGACCCCACGCAACATGTACCTGCACACACATGCCACATACGCATGTACACACAAATACATGTGTACAGCACCCACATACACACCATACCCATTCATTCATACATGTACACACCACACCATGCATACATATATACATGTACACCCCATATATGCACATGCCATACACATCCATACACAGGCACGTCACAAAGACACACACAGACACCATGCATGCATGCATGCATACAGTACACACATGCCTTCACACACCCCAGCCAGAAAAACAGGACAGACGAGGTGGAAACATGCAGCTGGGAGTAGGGGGCAACTGAGGTCCTAGTCCATTGGTTCCAACATCTGGAACAGGCATCACAGCTTCAGAGCAAGCTGGGCCCAGGACCGCACCAGAAAAGAGCAGACAAGCACATGCGTGTATGCCATCTGTGGAAACACAGGAGTCCTAGGAAGCCAACATGTCTGTACATGGGTAGACATGTGTGCACACACAGCGTCACATGCACACACGTTTGCTGTACATGTATACACCCATGGTGTATTGCTACAGACACATGCATACATGCAGACACACAGACACCTACACGTGTGTGTATATGACCAAAGCTATGTCTTCAACACACGTAGGGCTTTGCGTCTATGTGCAGGCTGCCCTGAGAAGCGCCCAGTTTACCATGAGGCCCCTGTAAGACTAACCCCATAGAAGGCGGAGCTTATCTACCACCAGGAGCCATAATTTCTCTTGAAGAGCGAGAATTCCCTTTGCTGTTTTCTGAGCAAATTCCCACTGGTCTAAGTATTTCAAAGCTCTTTTCTCTGGGAGCAAACCAAAGACCTGACGTCATTACTCGAACATTAAAGGGCAGCATACAACAAGAAAAGCCAACGGACCTTCTTGACCACAATATCCTAAGTCGAAATAAGGCCACTCAAGACAGCGAAAGGAACCTGTGTTCCTGGCCAAGGGTTTTTTTGGGTTCCTCTTGTGGGCTGCTGAAGAAGTCCATGATTAAACACAGGCCATGGTACTTCCTGTTGGCAGGCCAGAGGCTCTTGGGGGCAGGACAGATGGCAACTGAGGACACTTCTGTAGGGCAGCAGTAGCCACCACACCCAGTCCTGTCCCTGGTAACTCTTCAGAGGCAGGAATCCAACCCCAGCCCGAGAGCCCCAAGCCCGGAGCTTCTCAGAGGAGCAGGAATGACGGCAGGGACATTTTATTCATTGCCATGCGGTGCGGTAGGAAGAGGGGGCCTTGGAACCAGGAACAGCTGGGCTCATGTCCAGGCTCCGTGACCCTGTGCTCTGGACAACGCTCTGTCTAAAGCTGAAGGTGCAGATCTGCACTGGTACACGGTGTCTCCTCAGCCAGGGGTTTCCTACACCAGGGAAAGCGCATTTCAGAAAACTGTCCTATGGATGAATTCACCTTCCTCACTGCTCAGATGGAAACTCCCTTTCCCGGCCACCCCAATAGACTTAGTCCCTGCCCCCATCCCTATTATTTTGGTTACAACTTAATTCGTGTTTGTCTTCCTCTGAGAATCAGAAGGCCAAAATCTGCCCCTCTCCAGGAAAGGCCATATTAAATAAGTCTGCAATGTGACGTTCTTTCATTTAAATACTCATTTTAATGATTTAGTATCCAAATGGCTTAATTAAGTTGAACGAACGAATGGATCTAAAACCACAAGACAAGCAGGCAACATCAGGCAAATCTAAGTGCACCAGCAGAATCCAAGAAGAAAACCCTTCACCAAACGTTACTCTTCCAGATCCCAGAGAATTCCAAATCGGCTGCTCCCCACGTGTTCAAAAACCAGTCAACTCACAGGCAACGCAACTCGGCGTAACCCAATAAAAGATATTACCTCCACAGCGCATTATTGTTGCCAATTATCAGAATCACTTCGACTTAATTTCAAAGGCCAGATCCTTCTCCACAGTAACAGCCTCTTTTTTAACTTTCAAAGAGTATTACATTAAGGCAATAACTCACCTTCCAGCTATAATATCCGGCTCTCTTATTGCAAGACTACATTTCATAAATACTTTTCATCGACAAGTTGAGCTAATTCAGGTTAATTCTATTGTATTCTGGTGGTAGTTCCCATTTGTGCGCCATTACCTTTATCATCTTACTGCCAAGCCCGAAAGTCATCAGAACAATTATTTGAAAAGGGAGGTTTATAAATTCTAAATCCCCATTGCTGGCACTTCTGATCAAATCACAGCTCTATCTCGGAGAGCGGCAGGGACAGAGGATGAATCATGCATCAGTCAAGTGGTGCTGACCCCCAAGTGCATTGCTCGATATCAGAACTGCTTCCAAAGAAACTTTCCTAGACCATCCATCATTCTTCATAAGACAAAAATAGCTTCACACCTGAAGAGCAGGAGCAGGAGAATGATAAACAGCCCCAAGCAGAGGGGCAGGACCATTCCTGGCCAGGAGGGGTAAACAGCGCCTCTTCACAGCTCTGTTCATATGCGCTAGTTTAACTTTAAATAGAAGGGAAATAGGCCCTGGGCTGCAGAGGAAGTAAGGCCTGTGTGTGACTGGCCCCCCCCACCCGAGGGAGGATGAGCGATAGTGGGGGGCACCACACAGGCTGTTTATGCTCTGTTTCTGCATCGTGTCTCTGACCCTCATCTTCTCCAGAAGGTGATTGCTGAAACAAGAATCTAACTTGATTTTTAGGACAAGAAGGAAGGGAGGAGGCGTGCTTGAATCCCCCCAGTGTGATTTCTCCTCAGTCAATAAGAGGTTGACACTCGATCCAATCTAGGAACTGGCCAGCCATCGGGAGCTTATGCTCCCACGTCTGCCGCCTCACAGGATGCGGCTGCTACAGCCACCCGCCATTTCCAGGATGCCTACACGCCATAAAAAAACAAGAAGGGTGAGATCAGCCAGCACTCAGCATAGTACGGTGCCGGGCACACAGAAGGTGCTTAATAAATGCCGGTTGTTGCTTGTCGACTAGAAACCAAATAAGGCATTTTCCAAAGTTAATGACTGAACGAATACATGGGCATGGGAAGGCCCTTTTGTCAATGATTTTGTTTTTTATTAATGTTTTTTTTTTAGGCAGTTGGGGGTAAGTGACTTGCCCAGGGTCACACAGCTAGTACGTGCCAAGTGTTTGGCCTGAGGCCGGATTGGAACTCGGGTCCTCCTGACTCCAGGGCCACCTGGCTGCCCCGGATCTACGATTTTGGTGATAGTCCTTCCAACGAGGAAGAAGGCTAGACCCTAAATCCCAAGAAGAGGGTTACCTGCCCTGTACGGGATGAGCCAGACACAAACAGATAAAAAAGGAGAAAGCTCATATTCTGATGCCGCTGAGCCAAAGCTAGGGGAAAATACCGTTTCGCCTTACTGGTTCCATCGGCCCCTCTGAGGACGGCACACTGACTGTGCCCATGTTCCCCGTGTTCCCGGCATGGCACGGGCGCACAGTGTGGGTGGGCATAAAGTCAGGCTCTCCTCAGACGGGAACAGCTAACCCCTCTGACCTCGACCTCAGCCTCACAGGTTCTTGGGCACGGACTCTTCACATAAAGAAGACCTGCACCATTTGCCTCGGCTGCCCTGACTCAATTTTTCCTTGAACCAATCGCATTTAGGGCAACACAGCTAAGAAAGCTTTTCCAACCAACACCTTTTTCTCTCTGGGAACGGTTCTTTCCTTCGAGGTCAGCGTCCGCTTGACTTGTGGGTTTGCTCTGTCCCCGCTGCCCCGATCCCAAACAGAAGAGGAAAACCGTTGGCGAAGCCGGGCCCACATCGATGCCAAAACCGCTCTCCCGTAGCTCAGGCTGCTCCCGGAGCTTCAAGCGCTGGTACCCTCCTGAAGAAGACTCCGTTCCTTGGTGGATAAATGGAACCACCAGCCAGATTTTCGTTCACACGAAGGTCACTGGGTCTGCTAGGACAGGAAACCTGAGCGCTGCCAGACCAGTCAGTCAACCAATCAGCAAGCACCGGGCAAGCGCTCCGCATGGGCCCAGCGCCATCTCCGGCGCTGGAGGTACAAAGAGGGGCTCTCCAGGAGCCCTGGGTCATCTCGTCCAGCTCCGCCATCTCACAGATGGGCAGACTGGGGTCTGCGGCCACTCTCCTTGTGTCTCATACCCTCACTTTGCCCAAACCACTCTCTATCTAAAATCACTCCATGCTACACGATCCCTATCAGAATTTACACATCACTCACTCACTACTGGGGAGCGATGAAGACATCCCATTTGCATTTTTAATGCTGCACAAAAATGCATACAAGATGTCAAGAAATTTTCAAGTGAAAAAAAATGTGTGTTGAACAGTCCATGGTAAGAAGCATAACGTATTTACTTTGCTAATACCCTGGATTTATGGAGCTCCTGTTTATTCTCAGTCTGTACTGGTCTCCATGAAATATTAAAAGACACAGAGGAAAGGAAGCTGCTGCCAGAGTGCTGCACAGAGACTCCACGGGAGATTTATTGGAAGGCCTGGACAAGAGGGCACAGAGGGGCCGCCATCTGCACCTGGGAAGGGAGCCGCTCCACTGAGGAGGGCAAGGATCTCACAGGTCCCTCCCTGCTCCACCACACTAAGATTCCATGGCCTGTTCTCTCCTCAGTGGCAGTGGCTGGCTGTCATGATCCTTGGCACGGGGGGCCCAACACCCTCACCCGCAGGCACATGCATGGAGAGACTCTGGCTCAGAAAAGATCCCCTATCACGGTAATGGGGAGGGAAAGCCAAGAGGCAGGTGGGGAGTGGGCTACGCTTCCTTCCCTGTCTCTGCTGGCAAAATACACATCCATGGCCAATATACAAGATGCCTGAGAAATATTTTCATTTAAAATCCCCCACTGTTCTCCACAGAGAAAGACCCAAAGGTACCCATCTGTTTTCCATTCAAACATGGTGCTGCAAAGGGGTGGGGGAGGGAAAGGATATAATCAAGGTATATAAAAAATGAAGGGAGATTAGTGCCCAGAGACTGACCAGTCCCTCTGGGTCAAGTTACGAATTAAACAAAGTAAGTAGATCTGCAGAAAATTTGAAACTATTCAAAACTTTCTTTTTTGCCACAAAAAAGTCCAAAAAAACCTAAACCTAAAACCATAAACATATCCTTTCAGGCATAGTAATTAGGGGGAGGTATGAGAAAAGTAGAGGAACCCGTGTTGGCTTTTACATATTTTCTATATACTCTGTGTTTTATTTTTGCATCTATGTATTACATGTGTGCATTTCTATCTATTTTCTGTTAAAGACAGTACCAAAGTCTACCTCTCAGATTTTCCAAGTGCATCTTTCCCAAGCAATATCTGGACAATAAAAGCCTGGAGAATATTTGTTACATTAAAGTAGCTCCTTCAACTGTAAAAAATAGGTTTACTCCACAAAGACAGAGCTACAAGGTGGCAAAGACTTCATAATGCTGAGTCTATTTCTATGTTAGGTCATGTAAAGCAGATGGAAATAATGGCGAGAGATGACGGCCTGTATTTTATTTAGACATTTTTATAAGGGAGCCCGAAGTTGAAAGCATGGCTAGGGTTACTATACAAATTTTGATTTTACTAAAATGTTACGTCCCTTGAGCCAAGGTATTAATCTTGTCATAAAAGTAGTCTCCCAGCTCACTGGTCATTCATTAAACTTCCATAAATTTTAAAATGTACTTATTGTCACTGGCTCCCACACAACGGTCAAGCGGGAAACCGGGAGCCTGCTGACAGTTGTCACTTGCTATGAGGGGGGAATTGGGGGGGGGCTTGCAGAGAGACAGCATGCACACCACACACACACACACACACACACACACACACACACACACACACACACATATATACACAGATGCCATTTGTTTGCATCTCTTCAATGCGTCTAATAGGAACATGTCCGCATCCACCCATTTTGATTTCAATCAAAGAAATGCAATGACAGCCTCTGAAAAAACTGCATAAAGCATAAAATTCGAGCCAGATCTCCAGTTATTCCTATTCCAACAAGCCACCTCCCACTGCCTTCTGCTCTGGGGGAGAGCGCTAGCTACGTGATGGGCAGAGGTCTGTAACAGGCAGTTACGGACCATGACCAAGATCCAGAAATTTACAAGGAAGCATCAATCTTGTCAATGTCATCGTCATCAGCGTCCTCTACATGGCTGGACACCGGGCAGAGATACCCAACCCTGGGGACAAAACTCGGCTGGAATGCCAGTAAGGCCACCCCGTTCCCTCTTGGTGTCCCCCAGATGCAGGCCTATGAGGGCCGGGGCGTCCACTCCGAGGAAGCCCTGATGGCATGCTCCTCCACAAAGCAGCCCTGCCGAGGTAAACGGGAACCAGGATCCTGGAAGAAAGAGATAAGCCCCCAATTCATAACAGGCTGACAGAGAATCATGTCGCCCTTATCACTCCCCCTCCGACTCTGGGCCAAACTGCAAGGTGAAGGCTGTAAAACTCAGCCTCAGAATTTCTGGGGATGGAGGATTCAAAGACACTGAAATGGTCTCCCTTTTTTCCTTTTTTTTTTCTTTTTGGCAAGCAAACAGGAATTTCAAAGTTCAGTGGGTCATCGATCATCGGTAATGAGTCACAATCAACAAATGAGCCGGCAGAGAGGCTGTCTTTCATCGCCAGCTCTCTAAAAGCTTTGATCCACAGAAGTAAAAATGGCCAGGCCCTTCAGACAACCTTCTTTTTGTAAGCTCTCCTTTACAGCGGCCAGCCTCCTAATTAAACAAGGAACTACTGACAGCTGCTAAAATCCTCCACCTTGCTCTGCCTCTTCCCTAGGAAGCTGCCTGCCACGGAGGAGGCTGATGTTCCACGTCTTGGGGCCCACTCCGGCCAGATTCAGAGATGAAACCACTATTTCTTTTAGTACACACTGACTTACAGCCACAGCTGCTTGGAATCCTGCCTCTGACGATCAGTGGGTAAAGCTAAGGCAACTTCCTTTCTACCCCCAAAGCGCCAGCACCTTGACTCTCAAGTCAGTCCAAAATCAAGTTCCTCTTTGCCTAAGAACAAAGACTCTGGTGAAACAAGACTGCAAAGCCCCCAGGGACTGGCTTGTTTGAGTAGACAATATCCTGGCACCCAGTCTTTTCTAGGATAGAAGACCAGGCTGGTTTCACCTTTTAACCTGGCTTCTGAGAGGTGGTGCAGAGAGAGGTCTGGGCTCGCACTTCAGGGCCTGGATTCAAGCCTAACTCTGCTGCTTCTGACATGGGTGTTACTTTTGACAGGTCCCTCCACCTCCACAGCCCATTTCCTCATCTGTAAAAGGAGGCCACTGGCCTAAAGGAACAGAATGGGTCAAGGGGCTGGGGGGTGGGGTGAGGGGCAGTACAGAGGGCACACAGTTGGATAAGGAAGAATCCAGAGACTGCCCAGGAAAGCACAGCCAATTCCTTAATTGCAGAGATGAGGAAAGCTGTCTGCACACTGGAACAAAGGCTTCTTGGAGGCTGACAGGGGCTGCTCTTGTTTTTGTATGTGTAACCGCAGAGCTTAGCAGAATGCTGGGCATGCAGTCAGTAAAGCCAAGCCCTGGTGCAGTGCCCATGACCTCCCACAAAGAATGAGCAGCAGAGGTAGAGCTGGGACTGTAAAGGATAGATGTATACATGCATGTTACACACACATCTATACATATGCACATATGTATGTGTATTTACATGATGTACATGTGTATATACAGACACCTTATCTGTACATGCATGTACATACACACACACACACACACACACACACATACACACACACACACACATATCAGAGACAGAGAGTGCTCTCTCTGCCAAAAAAACACATGGACAATTTGTTGACTTAATGACAATCACCCCAAACCGCAAAAGGCTAAGGAAGGGACAAGACACCAGTCTATTTTCCATAAGATTCTCGCTGGCACAGAGGGACTGGTTTCTGGGAGGGGAAGAAGGGGCACCAGAGGAGGAAATGACCCGTTATCCAAGCTGTGATAGAGACGCCAGGCCCGCCTTCCAGGACCCCAAGACTCGGGGCAGATGTCCAAGGGTCCAAAGGGGACTGAAATGATTCACAACTCGGCAGGAAGTTCACCCAGGAAGGATGGCAAGGTCTCAGGAACAGAACTCTGAAGCCACAGAGCATCAGCTGCAATGAAAAAGGGGAGGGGAAACTTCCTTCCTTTAGCTCTCAGAAGGCCGGTAGAGTAGGGGCACGCCAGGCCACACCAGGGAAAACAGCCACAAAAGCACTCATGATGTGGTCTGAAGGACAGACAAGGATGCTGCCAGAGACAACAGAACCATTAACGGAGAAGAGGACAACTGAGGCAGGTCAAGAAGCATCTCTGAGCACTTCCCATGCGCCAGGACTGTTACAAGAAGAAACAGAAGTACCCCTGCCCTCAAGGTGCTTACATTCTGATGGGGAACAAGAGTACTTAGAAGGGAGGTGAAAGGGAAGAAGAGGCCCAGGTCCTCGGCCTGCGTGACACCACTGCAGGGACTCCCATCATCGGCCTCAGGAGAATCGTCTTCCAGTTATTTATTTTTAGACCATACAATCATCCAATACGGACTGAATACACGCTCCCATGGGCCGGCCCATCTCAAGGCCTGCAGAGGGAGCAGCCGCCTGGGACAGACTGCGGCAAATGACTCACCCAGGCTCACGGAAACCCACACCAGGCAGATCTGGCAAGTGGGCAGCCCCCACTTTACAGCAGAAGAAACTGAGGCTCAACAAAGGAAAAGAAGCTTGCCCATGGCGACACAGCACACCCTCTAAAAATCAGAGTACTTTTCCATTAACTGACAAAGAGTTATCAAAATTCAACCATCCTTCCAGTCCACAAGACAGCCCTGAAAGAGCCCAGCCAGGAGTGCCCCTGTCCCTCCTGTGACCTGCGGACTTGTGCTCGCTTTCATGTAAGGCGTGACCATGACATTCACAGATCTATATGTGCCATGCCTAAAGATACATAGAGATACGTACATATACACATATACATATACATACACACACACACACACACACACACACACACACACACACGCATATATGAATGACAGGAGACAAAGAGGGGCAGTTAGGTCTGGAGGCAGAAGACATGAGTTCAAATCCTGTCTCAGATATTTGCAGGCTGTGTGGCCCTGGGCAAGCCACCTCACTTGTTTGTCTCAGTTTCCTCAACTGTATAATAAGATAATAACAATCCTTCCCTCCCAGGGTTGTTGTGAGGATCAAAGGAGATCATATTTGTAAAGTGACTGGCATGCAGGGTGGAGCTATCTGTACAAATGCTAGCCACCAACGATTATTATCATGAAGAAACATACACGTGTGAAGCCATCACAGCCCAGGGGATGAAACAGTGGGCCTGGAGGCAGGAAGACTTGGGTCCAAAGCACTCAGGGCTTCTCTGACTCACCCTCTGCACCTCAGTTTCCTCATCTCCAATCCAGGAATGATGAAAGCACTTATGTCACAGAGTCCCCGCAAGGAGAAAACAATATGGTGTCTATAAAGCACTCTGTAGACCTTAAAGTGTGAGGGAGGAGGGGGCCAATGTGGGCCACAATTTGTTGTGATGGAGGGCATTCCCCAATCTTTAACATATATATGTAGAATGTGCAAGTGAGAGAGGGACAGGGTGAGAAGATGGGGAAGTGGGTTTGTAGTTTTTAAAACCCCCTTGCTTGTTTAAATTGACTACAAGCTGTACAGGCCTTCCAAAACAAATTAATGCAAAGGCCAAAGATGTCTAGATCTCCTTTTTTAAAAAATTATCTGGGATCCAAAGACCTAACCATATTTCAGCCTAGGTTTGGAAATGAGAGATTTTGAAATGAGAAAAGAAGGAAGGGAGGGAGGAAGTAAGGGATGGAGAGAAGGAAGTAGGAAAAAAGGATGAAAGGAAGGGAGGGAGGGAGGGAGGGAGGAAGGAAGGAAGGAAGGAAGGAAGGAAGGAAGGAAGGAAGGAAGGAAGGAAGGAAGGAAGAAGGAAGAAGGAAGGAAGGAAGGAAGGAAGGAAGGAAGGAAGGAAGGAAGGAAGGAAGGAAGAAGGAAGGATGAAAGGGAGAGAGGAAGGAAGGGAGAGAAGGAAGAAGGAAAGAAGGATGAAAGGATGAGAGTAAGGAAGGAAGGATTGAGGGAAGGAAAGAAGAGAGAGACAGAGAGAAAGAAAAAAGAAAGAGAGAGAGAAAGATCCATCACTATGTCAAGTCAGTATATGAATAAAATTCCATATGAAAACATTTAAAGTACATTAGATTTTTGGTCAAGATGAAAGACAGAAAAAAATGCAAGCAATCTATTCTAATTGGGTTCCCATGGCAACTGTACAATTGGGTTTTTCCATCCAACATCCCAAAGGCCCCGTGCACACTTGTAAAATATACTTCAAACAGCCGGAATTGTTTTTCCATCGCAGCACTCCCAGGAAGATCAATTACTATACATCCCCACCCTAACTATTAGTGGCAGGAGATGTTAACACTATTTGCCATATTAACATAAGTCATGTAAGAAACGCTACCTATCACAATAATTATATGAAACTAATCATATACCTCCGATTCATCCGACGCGCTCGGGGTAATAAAAGCGCATGCATTTTGTCACAGAACTACGTCTGCAGAATGTAAGAAATCGAGTCCAAATATAGACCGAACCGTTTTGCCTCTTATATTGATTTCTAGGATAAACAGAATCAATCATTAATAATTACATTATAAGATGACCCTCAGGGTTAATCAGATTCTTAGAGACTCTCACTATGGAATTAACAACAAACATAGCTGTGCTAAAAAAGAAAAAAAAAGATAACTGAAAAGAATTCAAATCCGCATTTTAAATATTAATAGCACAACATAAAACCAAGCGCAGCCCCTAACATGGGACTTGATTTGTACTAATTAGAGCAGGCCTCTCCTTGCCGTGACAGACATGCTAACCCAGCGGGGACGAGCACACGGCTTACTTTTTAAAGGTTAGGAGTTTAGCCTGGACGGCGATTGTCATGTAAGGCCTGAGCTGGAGAGCAGTTTTCAGCACTGATGAGGGACGTGAAGTAAAAGTTAACAGCTTAATTAACATTTTTCCCTGCCATAACCTTAAGAATGCCTTACTATTTGACCCATCTTTCAGATCTGTGAGCCCACTTTCCATCAGTGGCTTGGGAGAAAGTTTTTAAAACCTCCCACCCACCCCTGGTACTGAGTAGCTCCCACCTCTACAAAGGTCAACAAAGCCTGAGCTGCCCAGGGGAAGGAAGTCCCCCAAGACAAAGCTGGAGAATGTTGGGGAGACCAAGAGCTGAAAAGGGCCTTATAGGTCACTGAGCCCAAACTCCTCATCTGGGTGATGAGGAAAATGAGAAGTTCAATGTCTTGTCCACAGTCACACAGCAAGCAAAACCTAAGCCTGGCTGAACACCAAGCCCTGGACTTCCAGCCAGTGGGCTCTGCTCCATCAAATACACATTACGAAGGGGCTACCATGCCCTGGGACCTGTGAAAGGCCTGCTTGCTCTCCAGGAGCTCATACTCTAAGGGAGATATTTGGGGAAGGGGTATCACAGGTGCCTCACAAAGGCAAACGGGAAGAGGTATGTGCAGATCTGTGACACAGAGAGAGGGAACACCAGATGCGAAGGACAGGTCCAAGTAAAAAGCCCTACTAGGAAAAACCGGAGGAGGGAGAATTGTCCACCACAGAAAACCAAGAGCAATTCGGCTTTTGGGCCTAGTCCCAACCTGCAAGCACTGGCTTTAAGGTCCAAAAGCCAGGGAGATGCTTGAGAACTGTTCAGTGGACAAAACTTTTTTTGCGTCTGCATTCTCAGGGCTTAGCACTGCGGCAGGGATGATGCAGGCACTCAATGAATGCTTTTTAAGTGGAACTGAATTAACAGGAATTCAAAGAAAGACTAATCAATGGACGCACTGACAAAGTCTATATTTCACACGTGTCTCTCCTCAAGAGACAGCAAGATCCTGGAGCACAGGGACTGGTCAAAACCTTTGTTTTGGTACTCCCAGCCCCAAGACCAGTGCCTGGCACATCCCCCACCACTAGCCCCAAACTGGGACTTCATCAGGGTGCTAAGCTTCCAGGGAGGAGCTCTCTTCATAATGCAGATCAACAACTGCTCTCTAACACCAGATTAATATCATTAATAGCGACAACAATGATAATAATAACAGCACTTACATGGCAGTTAATGTTTGTGAAGCACTTAACATACATTATCTCGTTTGATCCTTACAACCCTGCAGGGTAGGGCTCTTGCTAACCCCATTTACTGATGAAGGCACTGCGTGACTTGGCCAGCATCATACAAGCTGGCAGGTGCCCATGGGAGGATTCTAACCCAAGTCTTCCTGCCAACAAGCTTAGCACTCCATCCAGTACATCACCTAGCTTGCTACCTTCAAGAGCTGGCTACGTCACAGGAAGGACTTGAACCCAAGACCAGTTCTCTATCCGGGCTTATTGTCACACTTCATAAATTTGTGTCAACCAGAT
Organism: Phascolarctos cinereus; assembly: GCF_003287225.1. Classification (NCBI taxonomy): domain Eukaryota; kingdom Metazoa; phylum Chordata; class Mammalia; order Diprotodontia; family Phascolarctidae; genus Phascolarctos; species Phascolarctos cinereus. The sequence continues at coordinate 5,616,940 of NW_027555736.1, forward strand.
GACCAGCCCAAGGCACACTGAAGAAATCCACGCTAAAAGGGACATGACTGTTTAAGGAATTATTTTACATCATATTTCAGTAAGGGGAGGATACAAAAAGGATAGGGGGCAATCCCAGGTGATGTGAACACCCCAAAAAGCTAATAGGTTAGAGAAGATGGCCTCTGAGGGCCCTTCCAATTCTCAAATCCTATGGTTCTGTGAACCACCCACCCATATTCAATGAGAATGATCTACATGTGGCTAGAAGGCATCCTTGATGAAAGCATGAGCAAGCACCAGGCAGGTGGTCTGAAGACCACCTTCAAGAGACAGCAGCGCATCTGCCCAAGTGACTGGCTGAGTCCTTTAGGTTTTAACTGCCATGATCGCCATCAAAGGAAGCAGATTGAATTCCTCCAACCAAAAGAGGGGGAGCACTCAGTAAGTCCTCCACATACAGGAAAAGTGGGAAGCTGGAAACAAGAAATACCCTGGAGTGGCCTGAAAGCCATGAAGCCACTGGCCTTGGAGCGGGAGCCTTGGGAAGTGTGCGAGGCAGTAAAGGTAAACGACGGCAGACATTCATGTGGCACGTTTCAGAGAGATGACAGATAGATATCATCATCATCATCTGGGGAAGCATAAAGCAGAGACCACACATCGCCCCAGCTGACCCTAAGTTCCAGCTTCTCTAGAGATACTGACATGCCTCCATCCCCAGCTGGGATACATGCTCCAGGCTTTGGGGACAAACGAGCAGCCAGAACAGAAGCCTGGGCTTCCCCCACCCCTGCTCATTGGCAGTGTCTCCATGGTCAACCAGAGGACTGATGTTGATCACAGGACTGAGACCTCCCTCAAAAGAAGCAAGGGAAGTGAGAAGCCAGGGGCCAGGTCGTGCTAACTGGGAAACACAAAGAAGCCACTGGACCTACCTGCTTGGGGAGGAGGGAGAGCAGAGCCAGAGCTGGAAGGAACCATCCAACCCCCTCACCTCACTTTACCAACGAGGTCCAGACGAGTGATGTCACTTGTAAGTGTCTGAGGTGGAATCTGAACACAGGTCTTCCTGACTCCAGGCCCAGCACTCTAGGCTCCAAGCCATATTGCGTCTCAAAGACATCCTCTACCACCTTTACCAATCAATGAGTTACCATGGGCATACCGCCTTTCTTGTTAACCTCAGCAATTAGCATGGTGACTATCAGACCATAGGCATCTCCTAAACGCTTGATGACTGAGTCAAGGCTGCCAATCGGTTGACGTGCTGATGATCACACAAGGCGTGGCCTGTGGATGCAGCACAGAGACGCGGGCTCAAACACCAACGGGGACTTCAGCAGAGTGCGTCTCCTCTCTGGGCCTGTCTCTCTTCTGTCCAATGAGGGTGACGCTGCAATACTTTGTTCCAAGGTTTCTGTGATCCTCAGATGAACAAACATGGAGAAAGGGACTTGTAAACCTTAAAGAGGCACACGAGGCTGACTATCACCTAGAGCTTTGCAGCTGAAGACCAAATGCTGGTTCTGATCCCACCTCTGCTACTGACTCTCTGGACGTGACTTCTGGCAAACACAGAATCTTTCTGGGCCTTCAGTTCCACATGAGGAGGCTGGATACAAGGGCCTATGGGGCCCTCCTTCCAGCTCCAAACGTGTGAACTGAGGACATTGTCTCCCACTGTTTCCTTGATAGAGTCTGGTGGAGAAGAGAAATAAAGGCAGTATTTGGAGGACCCCCTTCCTGGGATTTCTCATCTGTGTTCCACAGGAGCCAGGGGGTCCACAAATTTAAAAGCAAACAAACAAAAAAGTTGTACAACCTGCCACCTGCTTCGGTTCCTGTGCTGGCCACGCTATCGGCTTGTGGTCAGCAGAGAGCCACCGGGGACCAACTGACTGGGGAGACAGCTTCTCCCGGGCCATTTGCCGACAAAGATGGCGGCCCCTTCGTCAGAGCGCTGTTGGTCTGTCTTGGCAGAGTCAAACAAAATGGCTGATAAGTCACGGAGCATCGATGAGAATTATGGGGAGTTGGCCAAATGGGGCAGCCCGGTGACAAAGAAAGTGAAAAGTGTGATGGACTACGCTGACGTGGAGGCGATGAAACGGATGCCCACCGTCGGAAGAAGAAGCACCAACCTCAGGCTGGCTTTCTTCACAATACTCTAGTGCGCAACCTGGGTCTTATTACCACATTTCTCAAACAGTTCCTTATTTTCCAAAAAATTAAAAAACAAAATAGTGGTTCTAAAAGGCAAACAAAACATCCTCAATTTGTTCCAGCAAAATCCTGATGAACAAATGACTCCCCAAATGGGGTCTTTGGGAAGCAGGCAAAGTGAGAGCTGAGGGAGGCAGGGTGCTGGCCCCTTTAGGCTGTTCCCAGGGACCCCGGGAGGAGGCACGGCTCCAGCCTTCTCTGAATGCAGCATGACAGTAACCCCAAAATAGGGGGAAAGCACATCTCAAACAGCCAAAGGACATCTGGAACCACAGAAAGCAAGCTTTAAAAAAAAAATCATTTTCAAATATTTTCCTGCCCAGCTCCTGAATAAGAGCTATTTAAAACAAAGGGCTCTGCAGCCCCAGAAACCTTCCTTCCTGCTCCTGGGGAGGGTCACACAATAAATGAGCTTCTTCACTTTGCTTTAATTGCATTCATTTGACACCAACAGAGGAAGTCCCCACATGGGGCTAGGCAGGTGTGGCTGATCAAAACTTAAGACATGGGGGCTTAGAGCCTAGTCCTATCTTCTTATCTCATCCAGACCTGGGCTCTGTCTGGTGTACGGCGCTCCCAGTGAGGAAAAGCCTTTCACCAAGGCCGATCAGCATCTGCCTGGCAGCTCACACTCTGAGTTAGGTGCCTGGCAAGCCCAGGGACATTAAGTGACTTGTCTGCGACTGAAAGCCCATGTGTGGCAGAGGTGTGATCACAGATCTGGGCTGCCAGAGGCTCATTTCTTAGCACAAGAGCTTGACAACCACCATTTTACAGATGAGGAAACTGAGGCACACAGCGGAAGTAAGATTGGATCTCAAGGCCTCCTGACTCCATGCCCAGCGCTCCATCCATGCTTCCATTTCCCTAACTCTAATTTCTCACACAGAAACTTAAATGTGTCCACAGTTAAACAGATTGCAAATTAAAATGTAAGTGCAGAAGAGAATACAGTGGTATCTATCTGAGGCGGGGAAGCTCACTGCTGGCTGAACGAAAAGCGTGATTCCACTTTAATGCATTTTCCCTTTTTTAAACTTTTATTTGTTATTATTCTGAACTTGACAAATACATACAAACGTGAAGATTGCCACGCAAAAAGAACAAACAAGGCTGAATCTCTGTTACATACCACTCGAGGTTTTCCATGTATAATAAATTCAGCACCTCAGCTCCAAAGATCACCTGTGCACTGGCTCTCTCTCTGAAATGTCTTCTGTTTTCTGCTCTGCATTTTCAAACACTCCATTGGCACTGTTCTTTTTTCTTTTCTGACATTACAATCACTATCCTTCCTTTTCCTCTCATTCCTCTTCCCTCTACCCAAAAAAAACTCCACTTTAACCAAGAGAGTCGAGTATCACCCCCTACACCGAGCACACCCAACGACGTCTGTCTCTTTCTGCACCATGGGCTCCAACACACCCACGTCATGACCCCTGCACACACTAGGCATGTCCCAACAATGTCTAACTCTGCACCACGGGTCTGTCACCCCACAATCATGCCCACCACTGAGCACACCCAACGACGTCTGTCTCTTTCTGCACTGGCTCCATCACACCCACGTCATGACCCTGCACACACTAGGCATGTCCAAACACTGTCTTTCTGCACCATGGTCTTCACACATCATGACCCTCTGCACACACTAGGCATCCAACCGACTGTCTCTCTTTCTGCCATGGCTCCATCACACCACGTCATGACCCCCTGCACACACTAGGCATGTCCAACAATGTCTATCTCTGCACCATGGGTCTGTCACCCCACATCATGACCCCACCACTGAGCTCATCCAACCACGTCTGTCTCTTTCTGCACCATGGCTCCATCACACCCACGTCATGACCCCCTGCACACACTAGGCATGTCCAACAATGTCTATCTCTGCACCATGGGTCTGTCACCCCACATCATGTCCCCACCACTGAGCACACCCAACCACGTCTGTCTCTTTCTGCACCATGGCTCCATCACACCCACGTCATGACCCTCTGCACACACTAGGCATGTCCAACCACGCCTGTCTCTTTCTGCACCGTGGCTCCATCACACCCACGTCATGACCCCCTGCAAACACTAGGCATGTCCAACAATGTCTATCTCTGCACCATGGGTCTGTCACCCCACATCATGACCCCACCACTGAGCACACCCAACCACGTCTGTCTCTTTCTGCACCATGGCTCCATCACACCCACGTCATGACCCCCTGCACACACTAGGCATGTCCAACAATGTCTATCTCTGCACCATGGGTCTGTCACCCCACATCATGACCCCACCACTGAGCACACCCAACCACGTCTGTCTCTTTCTGCACCATGGCTCCATCACACCCACGTCATGACCCTCTGCACACACTAGGCATGTCCAACCACGCCTGTCTCTTTCTGCACCGTGGCTCCATCAGCGCCACTTCACGACCACCCCCTCCCCATGTCAGGAGGTGGGAGGCGAAGCTCCTTTATCATGGCTGGTCTCGGCACTGAGCCAAGGTCGCTGTCACCGTATAAACCATTCTTCTTCTGCTCCCTTCCCCCTGCACCAAATCATACAAGTCTTCCAAGGATGAAGGTTGGTGATCATCAAGTTCAACTACATCTGAGACCCTCATCTGCCCAGCCACTTGCCAAGGGTGGGCCCCGCAGTTACCCCAAAAGGGGCTGCCAAGAGCAGCTCTGTGTTTGCTGACCACCACGGTCATAACCCTGGTGTGACAGTCACTGCCCCAGGGGTCATTGGACTTGGGGTCAAGTCCCAACTCTGAAGGTCAAGCCTCGGCTAGTTTAGCAGCAGCTGGGAGCACCATTGGGCACAAAGCACCAAGCCAGGAGTCAGGAAGAACTGAGTTCAGATCGAGCCTCAGACACTTGGCAAGTCACTGAATGGCTGGCTGCCTCAGTTTCCCCATCTGTAAGATGGGGATAACAACAGCTCCAACCTCCCAGGGTTGCTGTGAGGATCAAATGAGATAACATTCATAAAGCCCTTAGCACAGTGCTTGGCACACAGTAGGTGTTACATAAATACTGGCTGCCATTATTATCAGGCCCCAGCTTCCTCATCTGCCAAAGAGAGCTGTGTCTGAGAAGAACACTGGAGCGAGGTAAGAGGCTCTGGCTCGAAATCCTGGTTTATACCTTCATAGTTGTGTGTCTGGGGTAAGTCTCTGGACCACTCTGGGCCTCGGGGTCTTCCTTTAAAACTGGTCTCATGTAACTTAATGAAGCCTCAGGTACGTGACCACTGAGAGGTCTTCTTGCTGGCGCTCCACTGTGGTGGGAGCGTGAGATTCAAAGGCAAGACCATCATTTCACACCTGGGTTCTACCTCCCTACCACCCGTGGACCCTGTCACGGTCACCCCCAGTTCTCGGGTCTTAGTTAGGGTGCTCATCTGTAAAATGGCCCACTCTTCCCCCAAGGTCCCTGCCAGGTCTAAATGGAGGACCACCCACAGAAAAAGCTCCAGTGCTCAATCACTCAGGCCAAGGGGCAGGCATCATCTGGTCTCTCCATTTCACAGAGAAGGAAAGTGAGGCCCACGAGGACATCAACCTGAAAGCTGTTTCCGTTGCCCCTCCCCCCACGCTTCCATCAGATCTTAGTCAAATCACAATCTTATGCAGATTACTGATAGACTCATAAATCTAAATATCCTATTAATTAACGTGGCTAGAGCTTACAAAGTACTAATTGGTGCCAGGGGGAAAAGAACAATTGGAAAAAAAAAAACGATTTTTTTCATGGTGATTCTGTTTTAGTATAAAGTATTCCCAGCAAGGAAATCAAGTTTCTTCCAGTCTACTTAAATTTGTTGAAAAGGGATATAATCTCCCAAGGAATTTCATGAAAAAGAAGCCACACCAACTTTCAAGTCCCTGGGGAGAAGGGAGGGAGAGAGGGCTGGGCTCCACAATAGCTCGCATCTCCCCAAATGGGCTTGCCTATTTGTATCGAAACATCCACTGAGACGATTTCTATTTCAGGGAGGCCGGTTGCTCTGAGAATGGACAGTAGCACGCTCTCCACACACCCCCGAAGTAGAACTCCCATGCTTGCACTCCCCAGCCTGCTCCCTTCACCTCCTCCACACACCCTACTTGGCCAACAGACAAGGAGAGTCGCTTCTAAATCTAGCCAAGGAAAAGTTTTACAACTACATACGAAATTTACTCTCCGGGACAGAAAGCCAGCTAGTGAGCTGAGAAAATTGAGAGCAAAAACCACTCTGAGATTTCAGGAAATGATGAACCCAACGAGTGAGGAATATATAGTTTAGAACTGCTCTACTGTATTATTACTACCCTGGGAATTAGGGTATAGGCCATAAAGGCTCTTCCCCTTCACTCTGTTTACTTTAAATGTTTATGGATGTAATTAGGATATAATGTATACAAATGCCAGGGATAGTAAAGTTATGTTATTTATACATTAAGCTTCCAATAACTGACTCCTCTCCTGCCCAACTGAAAAGTCGGGGATGGAACTCTGGAACACGCACAGCAGCTGATTCAGGCCATAGAAAGCATCTGAAAACACTGCCCGCCCTGCCTGCTGTTCCTGAGGAGAGCTCCCCACACCCCAGTCGCTGCAGAAGGCCAGACTTTACCGCTGTTTCCTCGGGTTTCTTTGGTACAGCGGGAAGACTTAAGACAGACATGGAAATAAAAATTTCCGGAGAACCGGCCAGGAAGTGAAGCCTAAGCACCCTAGCTTCAGAGTAATGAGCAAGGGCCTCTCTGAACCCAGAAAGAATCGAGTGGGGAGAGCCTGGGGATGCACTGCATACAGAGGCAGAGAGGGGCCAAGCTGAACTAGGGACCAGTATGGGGGGAGGGAGACTGTGGGGACTAAGAAAAGAGGCCTAGACCTGGAACCAGGGGACACCTCCCCAACTCTGAAGTTTACTAGCCAGGTGACCTTGGGTAAGTCCACTCACCATTCTCACCTTTGGCTTCCTCACCTGCAAAAAGGAAGAGGGACCATGACCTGCCTGGGTTACTAAGTAGCCTTAAGGCAGACAGACATCTGGGAGGTTTGGGAAGAGAAGCAAGAACCCCCTCGGAGAGTGAATTCTGACTGTGTAGAACAAGTGACCTAAGCTCTGGAGGCCTCAGCTCGCTCCTCCAGAAAGTGAGGACGTTGGACAGGACTGCCTCGGAGGGCGCTGTGATGCTGCGGCCCACAAGCCTGCCCTGCACCTCAGTCTCCTCATCCTTCGGCCTGGGTCCCCTCTGGCTCTTCCTAGGCCCACAGCCCCTCTCTGGGCCCTTTCTTTCCCCATCTATAAAAGTGGGCTGGGGACAGAGATGAGCTCCAGGCTCCCTCCTAACTGAGAAGCCAAGGTACCTTCAAACCAGCAGGTGGACAGTTCTATAGGATGGACAGGCAGAGGAGGACAGGCTAGGAGGCAGCGTGGAGGTCACGGAGCCCAACCCACCCACTTCATCCACGTGGAAACTTGAGCCCACGGAGGTGTACAGCTATCAGGAGAGAGCTAAAATACCAGTAAGGGTCATGGCAACCCAGAGTTTTGAGCCAGCAGGGAGCCGGCTGGAATCCAGCGCTGCCCGCCACGCGGGCCCTCCGCACTGGCCGCCTAGAGCAGCTCTCCCCTCTCCTTCCTTCACCCTTCGCCACCAGAAGAGAAGCCTGGAGAGCAGAGGAGAGCACACACATTGGCACTGTGGGCGCCAATCCATATTCCCAGCTCTTAGCCTGGCACCTGGCACAGAATGAGCACTGAAGAACTGCTTACTTTATCCACATACATACTTAGCTATGTGTCTTCCTACTTATCCATCTATCTACATACCTATCTATCCATATCTACATCTCCCTATCAATGTATTTATCAATGTACATCTCCCTCTACATAACTATCTATATATCTATCCCTCTACATACCCATCTATCTCTCTACGCACCTATGTACATATCTATCTATATAGCTATCTGCACATCTATGTATGTGTCTATGTATCTATCTCGGTATCTCTTTATGTATCTATGCATCCATCTACATACATATCTATCTGCACATCTATGTATCTATGTATTTATGTATCTATCTGCACACATAACCATCTGCACACATACCTACATATCTGCACATCTATATATCTATCTCAGTATTTATCCATGTATTTATGTATCTATCTACATACATATCTACATATCTATCTACACATCTATGTATGTATCTATGTATCTATGTCGGTATCTATGTATTTATGTATCTGTCTACATACACAGCTATCCACACACATACCTACATATCTATCTGCACATCTATGTATGTATCTATGTATCTATCTCGGTATTTATCCATGTATTTATGTATCTATCTACATACATATCTATTTGCAATCTATGTATGTACCTATGTATCTATCTTGGTATTCATCCATGTATTGGTGTATCTATCTACATACATATCTATCTGCACATCTATGTATCTATGTATCTATCTACATGCATATGTATCCGCACACATACCTACATATCTGCACAACTACTATGTACCTATGTATCTATGTATTTATGTTTCTGTCCACATACATACCTACATATCTATCTGCACACGTATCTATGAATCTATCTGCACATCTATGTATTTACCTATGTACATATGTATTTATCCATGTATTTATATATCTATCTACATACATATCTGTCCACACACATATCTATGTTATCTATCCATACATTTATGTATCTATGTATCACCTCTCTATATATTTATCCATGTATTTATGTATCTATCTACACACATATCTGTCCGCACACATACCTACATACCTATCTGCATATCTATGTGCCCATGTATCTTTCTATGTATTTATCCGTGTATTTATGGATTTATCTACATATATCTATCTGTACATCTATGTATCTCTATCTCTACATATTTATCCATGCATTTATGTATCTATCTACACATGTATCTATCCGCACGCATATCTATGTATCTATCTGTACATCTGCATGGTTATGTATGTATGATATATGTATATCTTGTCTATTTCTATCAATCTACATCTGTGTATACATTCACATATCCATCTTGTCTGGGTTCATATCTATCTACTTATCTACGTATCCATCTCTACTTCTCTGTGTCTCCACTTAGGTATGCATCTACTACACAGGTAGATATGTACCCTACATACATTCATGTACCTCTCTCTATGCAGGGATCTGTCTACATGTCTATTTCTCTATGTAGCCTCTATGCAGTGTCTCTCTCTTGCTCCCTCTCACCTACCTAGCTCTCTACTGACCTATCTAATCTGTCCAAGCCTCAGAGATGGGAAAGTCACCCCACTATCAGATGAAGGCAGAAGGGAACAGAAAGTTGGGGGGCTCAGTTACTCAGCATGGGGAGCTGCTTTGAACACTGAAGAGAGAGACAAAGGGAGGGAGGCAGGACAGGGTCCCTGCCATCAGGGAGCTCCTAGTCCAGCCCCTGACAAGGGTACCCTCACATCCAAGAGGAGGAGTGGAGGGAGGGGGAGACCAGGCTCAGCCATTCCACCACCACCCACCCCCAGCACGTGCTCTCCAACTCTAACTTGGAGGAACCTTTAGGGACCAGTAGGAGGAAAGGGGCTGGGATGGCTCGTCCTCCTCAATCGGCCTGGGGGGAGAGGGTCGTGTACTGGGAGGGGTCTATGTTTGGGGGGGGGTTGGTGTACTGGAGGGGGTCCTCCTCTGTGGGAGTGAGGTTGGTGCACTGGGGGGGGTCCTCCTCTGCCCGTCTGGTGCAGGGCAGAGGTCGCATACTGGGGGGTGGGGAGGCCCTCCTGTTCCCCTGTCAGGTACAGCGTGAGGGTCGCATACTGGGGAAGGGGGGGGGTCCTGTTGTCCAGCCTCTGGCCAGGTCACGAGGCTCACACTGGGGGGTCCTCGTCGCTCTGCCCATCGGGCAGGGGTCCCCGCCAGATGAGGGCGCAGGAGCTAACCGGGGCCAGTCCAGGGAGGGGTCACCTGGGGGGGGCTCCAGCCCCGCACTCACCACACTGCAGCAGGAGCTCCTGTCCGTCTCCCGCGTCCACGGCGTCCAGGGACAAGCCCGAGCTAGTCCCTGGGGCCTGCGGGGCGGGGAGGGGGACAGGGCAGGGGGCCAGGAAGCAAAGGCCACTTTCACTTTCACCCGGGGCGCATGCCCAGTGCGTGAGCAGCCGTAGTGCTGAGGACATGCCCACTGGGGTGGAGTCACTGCTCCTACCCCGCCCCCAGGCCAGCCCAGCCTCTCGGCTCCTCCCTACGCCATTCTCACCCCGGAATAGGGCCCCTTCTCTCCTCTGACACAGCCAGCCCCAGGTCCAGGCCCTCGTCATCTCACACCTAGACCATTGCAGTAGGGGGTGGGGCGTGAGTGCCTGCCTCGAGGCTAATTCATTCTCTGTTAAATCCCTGAACTGATTTTCCTACAGTGTCATCCCCCTACTTAATAAACTCCCAGGACTACCTCCTGGAGCCTCCAGGAGGGAACACAAAATACTCGGTTGGGCATTGAAAGCCCTTCCTAATCTGGCCCCCTCCTACCTTTCTAAACCTTTTACACCAGACTCCCCAACACTTACTCTTGGAGCCAGTGACCAGACCCTCCATCTCTGGGTTCCAAGCATTCGCTGGCTATTCCCCAAGCCTGGAAAGCCCTCCCTCCCTCCCCCTTTCTGACTAATGACCTTTCTGACTTCTTTTAAATCCCCGTTGAAATCCCACCTTCCTCAATCCCTCTAAATTCAAGGGCCTTCCCTGGGTCAAATATCTCCTATTTATCATAGTTCTCTCAGTATATTTGTTTGTATGTGCTCTCCCCTGTCAGACTGTAAACTCCTCTGCTTGACTCAGAAAAACATGGAAAGCCTTGGACATATGAAGGAAGATGCTGCCCACCTTCAGAGAAACAGATGACAAGTGGAAATATGCATACTGCAGTCCTACACAGATGTGCATGTGTATGCTTATAGATACCTATGCATACGTGCATATATATCCACTCTTAATTGTGTCCTTCTTGGGGGTGGGGAACAAAGTAAAAAGTGCACAGCAGAGAAAAAAAGAAAACTTACAAGGGAGCAAAGAAAAGCTGGACAGCTTTGAAAACAGTGTGTAGTATTTATTCCATAGGTTTTCCAGAAATGGAAATGTATTGCTTTAGACCGTATCCTCTCTTAGGTTCTGCTTCCTACGTGGCAATTTTTTTTTCTTATTTTGAACTTAAGTTTAAAATAAATTTTAAAACTTAAAATTTAAAAATTTAAAAATCCACAGGGCTTAGCACGGTGCCTGGCACACAGAAGGACTTAATAAATGTTTATTGAATAGAACTGAATTAAATAGGGAGCCATACATGTAATCTTATTTTGTCAGACCAGGTTTCCCACCTCTATGCCTTTGCACTGGCTGCCTCCCCTCCCTGAAACACTTACCTTCCTCCCTGCCCACTTCTTATGACCTCTGACTTCTTGAAGACTCAGCTCAAGCCCCAAGTCCTACAGGAGGTCAATGCCTGTTCCCCCTCCCAACCAGCCCCCCCCAAACACACACACACACACACACACTGAGTTGCTAAAGCCTGTAAGGTTACTTTCTATCTGCCCTATATTTTTCTGGTATAAACTAACGCAGGTATACCCTGTTTTCTTCATTGGAATGTAAGGTCCTAGAGGACAGAAATTGTCTCATGCCTTCTTTTTGTTTGTTTCTACCCTCAACACTCAGCTCAGATCTGGCTCATAGGTAATGCTTCATAAATGCTTGTTAATTGATTGTGGGCAGGGGAAAAAAAATTACATCCTTATTTCAATTTAATTGCGTTCTTTTGCAACCTCTTGCATTTATTTTTATGATCTAAAAACATGATTGTGAGAAGGGGTTACTATAGGTTTGGCCAAACTGCCAGAGGGGTCCAAGACACACAAAAAAGTTAAGACCGCCCACCCTCGAGGGACCAGGGAGCCTGAAGTCTTCTGGCCAGGGAACAGCATGGTTAGACCAATGCTTTAGGAACATCCCTTTGGCAGTTTTACCAAAGATGACCTGAAGGGGGGCCAGAGTGAAGGTAGGCAATGAGAGAGCTGTGTGTGTGAAGACCCATGAGGGTAAGGAGAAGACTTGAACTGAAGCAAACTCCTGAAGAAAGAACTCTATCTGCCAAAAGGTTCTGGTGAAACTAGAAAATAAATCCATCTCTAAAACAGACTGAAATCAGTACCTTAAACTACATAAATTGCAAATGACCAACCATCTAAATATAAAAAGGGACACCATCATTTTTACGTTTTAAAAAAGCCCAATCAACTAATTGGACATGATGATATGAAGGCAAGGGAGGCTGGATCACTCCAAGTCTGCAAAACCTGGGTAACTGGAAAAATGCTAACAGCCTCAGCAGAAATGGGTCAGTTTGGAAGAGGCATGCACTCAGGGGGAAGGCGATATTGAATTACATTCACAAGCGGTGAGCTTGAAATGTTGAACCAGAACTGTGAGGGAAGGGAACAAGGGAGGTAAGCCAGTTATCTACCCTGCAAAAAATCAGAGCCGTAACTGACACCCCTCACACATCCACACCCACACACACAGCTCAGTACAGAGGCAGGATTCAAAATAAATCTACGGAATCATCAGAATTTCTGTACATTTCTGCACATTTCTAACAAGATCTAGGAGAAAGAGCCTGGAAGAGAAATTCCATTTCACATAGGAACAAAATGCATTAATTATCTAGGAGTTAACCCACCAGGACATATGCAGACAGGACTCACAGAAAAAAAAAAAAAGACTGCAGAACAATTTTTACAGCAACACAAACTACTGAAGGTTCTGGTGAAACTAGACAAGATACTGGTTAAGAAAAAAATAGATTGAACTAAGCACCTTAAACTACCTGCTACCATAGATTCCAAATGGATCACCAATCAAATATTAAAAATGATATCATTTTCATAAAAGAAATCCGTGCAGAGTGGGAGGTTCTATCTTTCACATTCATAGATGGGGAAGAATTTTAAACAAGACATATGGTTAAAAAGATTATATCTTTAAAAACAAACAGGCAATAAGGTTTTGTCCCCCCCAAAAATCAATGAGGCTACAAATGGAAGAACTGGGGGGGGAATCTTTTTTTCAATATCTCCAATAAAGTCTAACAGCCAAAACCTAAGGGGAATTGACACAAATATATAAAATTAAGACCTAGAGGACAAGTGAGCAAAAGATATGAAGTTTTCTGGAGATAAAATACAATCAGCAACTACAGGAAAAATGTTTCAAAATCACCACTAATAAGATAAATACCAATTAAAATAATCCCATAATCAGCACAATGGCAAAGATAAAAAAAATTGATGAAAACTATGATTGATGGAAGGCTCATCCATTCACTGCTGGCGTCTCCACCATTCTGGAAAACAATCTGGAATTTTCCAGAAAAATGGCTAAAATGCTCCTGCACTTTGACCTTGAGATTATGCTCCTGGTTTAAACGCCCAGGAGGCTACAGGGAGAAGGAAAAGACCCATAGTTATTCAGATTTTCACAGCATTATTATTTGTGATACCGAATATCTGGAAAGAAAGTGTGAACAGCAGAACCAATTGGCTTGTGAAGGTAATGGAGACAGGAAACAGTGGAGGAAAGTGGGCACACCTGGAGGGGACGCAGGGCAGAGCAAGCCGGGCCGAGGACCACAACCATGAAGGAGGGTTAAGCCACCGAGAAAATGTGGTCTGCTTTCCCCAGTTAACAATGAAACGCAAACAGGGCTTTTAAACATCTACAAAGATACATTTTCCAAGAAACGCCAAACAAATGCTTCTCCCCCGCCCAAAAAAGTTCAGCTGAAAAAGGACGCCCAATAATTAACTGCGCCCTAAGCCAAAGAAAAGCCCTGGGAAAAGTCAGAAGAAACAAACCCGCTCCATTAGCAGGATAGGACAGAAAGACTGAAATTAACGCAACCCGGCGGAGTGAAATGTACAAGCATAGAGGTAAACTGAGGACCCCCGGCGCCTTCGTTCAGTTACTGAGTAACTTCGGACCAGAGAGATGAGGCACATACCTCGAAAGCTGCTCTAGGAGATCTCCAGAGAACCTGAAATGCAGGCCTCAGGGCCCCGCCCATTTATCTGCTCTAGGCCCCTCCCCCTCCTCTGCCCCCGCAGGGCCCCTCCCCCTCCTCTGCCCCCAGGTCCCTCCCCCTCCTCTGACCCCCAGGACTCCTTCTCGCCATCCTCCCAGGCCATAGCCCTTCTTTGACCGAGTACAAATTAAAAATTCCATTTGACCAGGGTCTTGCAGCTGATTTATAGAGGAATAGGTACACATATGCTGTCAGTAAAAAACAATGCTCTTGATACCTTCCTGTCCCGCATTCCCCACAAAAATGTGACCGATAAAGCATTTATTAAGTCCCCTACTGTGATGAATGGGCTGTCTTGGGTCCAAGAGATAACAAGAAAGAAACGTAAATGTCTCCTGCCCTCAAGGACTTACCTTGGGGGGGGGGGGGAGGGACAATACAAGTAAACAGACAAGTGTGCTGAGTCATGTCCAACTCTTCCTGACCCCATTTGGGATCTTCTTGGCAAGGACACTGGAGGGGTTGGCCATTTCCTTCTCATGCTCATTTTACAGATGAGGAAACTGAGGCAAACAGGGTTTAAGTGACTCGCCCAGGGTCTCACAGCTAGAGTTTGAGGCCAAATAGGAGCACATTCCATCCACTGCCCCCCCCCAGCTGTCCCAAAAGGGTGATTTGAGAAGGAAAGGATTATGGCTTTTTTGGATCTTTGGGGAAAATTTGGAAAGGTGAGGTGATTTCTTTCTGCTGTCTGAATTTTCCACATCTAGTGGCAAGTATGTCTCTAAATGAAGGATATTTTAGTAAATCCATAGTGGGAAGGAAAATAGAAGCCAGAAAGGGTCATGGTAAAGAGGGTTGGCTTCGGAGACAGAAGACCTGGGTTCAGATTCTACCTCTGATGATTACCATCCATGTGTGACTGTGAGTGGGTCGATTACTTCCTCAGCTCCCAGGATCTCCATTTCCTCATTTATGAAAGGGGGCGGGGCTCTATGTCACCTCTAAGCTACGCTCTAAATCTAAGACTGGAGGGACACACAAAACTTTCCTACTCAAATGAATTCTGTTGGAAAGTTTGCCGACAACAGAGGCCTCAGGAGGCTTAGTATGAGGGCCTGTCATAGCTGGGGGGATCAGTCTGGGAGGGAGGTTCCAAGGATAACTTTGGTCGTTCATGCAGGAAGAGCCCCATATCTGGGCTGATTGACTGGGATTCCAGGGTAGTGGTTGGGGGGGTCAGCAAGGTGCTGGGGGCTTCCCCCCCCCAGATCTCTGCAGCAAGATCTTGAACATTATTACAAGAGGTGAAGGGATGAGGGAGAAGGAAAAGAAGAGGAAGGAGAGTCTGCATCACTCAAAGTCTGACTTGGTGAATTACAGTGGTGAGCCTTTGTAGGCCTTTAACAACAGGCTCTCAGGGAAAAAAATAATACAATGTGCACATAACATGCCTCACTTCTAAGTTCAGTCTTCAGTATTAGCATTTCCTCCATCACTCTCTTAAGTCCAGATAACCAACAAAATAATCAGTCAAGCCCTGGTTTGTAGCCTTTGCAAATGTCCAAAGTTACACGTGTTTCAGTTACACTGAAAATTTAACCAGATGCTCCAGAAGATCCGGTTTGAGCTGGCTCCAAACTACCCCCCTCCCCATATGTTTCTATTCTCATGGCTTTAGCTGGACTCTGAGAAACATAAGTCTGTAAATATTCCAGAGCCCAAGGGCCAATCCCTTCACAAAAGTTGCCAGCAAATACCAGTGAGGCCATCAAGTTGGTTCTTAGGTGACCCAGGGTTCTTGTAGGCTAATTAACTGCTAAGGACCAGAGGTTGGGCCTGGCATTAGTAGGAGGCATTCCATGCATTCTGCCTATTTCCTCACCGTGCAATCTCTCAACTCATCCCCTCTCCACACCCTTCCTACCACCATCTTGGACTCCACTCGAAGCTCCCCTACCCCTGCCCTTAAGTGAGCTGATTTGTCCAGGCTTCATCCTTCTTTGCCATTGCTTAGCAGCCTCCTCACCATCCCCACATGAAAGTCCTCTCCCCACCCAGCTCCTCTGTATGTAGGCTTTTCCCCATAGGGCAGAGATTGTCTTTCATTTGCTTGTATTGGTATGTCCAGAGCTTAGCACACAGATAAGAGCTTTAATAAATGCTTACTTCCATCCATTTCTCTAAATCATGGCTCTCCTAAATTAGGGAACCAAGTAGCCAATACTGGACTAACTTTGCAGACAAGTTCATTCTTCAGAGTCATAATTTCCACAAATCAAAAGACTTCACATCACTATCACAACATTTATCAATTCCTCCTCCCCTTGTGGATTATACCCAATGCCTTCTTCCTGCTTTGCACATTGAGTAAGTGAATAGACTATAAGGGTCAGCTGAAAAAATATTCCTACATTCAATTCTGTGGGTAAGAATAGCTTCCTCAACACAGAAAGGAAAGAAAGAAGGAAAGAGGAAGGGAGGGAGGAAGAAAAGAGGGAGAGAGGGAGGGAAGAAGGAAGGAAAGAAGGGAGGGAAGAAAGAAGGAAATCAAATCATCTTGTTACTTCCTTAGCTGGCAGCAGTTGGGGGCAGGAGGTCCTTGCGAATCAGAGTCCCTGGGTTCACATCCTAACTCTCACTTACAAGCCAGGTAACCTTCAATGTCACTTGTCTTTGGGCCTCCACTTCCTCCTTTGTAGAATGGTGGGGTTGCACCAAGTCCTCCCTGGTGGCTTCCAAATAGATGAAAGTCCATATGATGTGAAAACAGGTTGGATTTGTTCTGTTTAGCCCAAAGGACAGGACCTGGAATGAGTGGAAATTGCAAAGAGCCCCTTTGGGCCGGGTGGCAGCCGGCCCCCAGGGGAATGAGCTGCCTTGGTCCATAGTGGGTGTCTCCAAGCAGGAGGTCTCCAAGCCAAAGTGGGCTTACTGGATTGGGAGAGGCATTGGGGGCACAGACCAGCCAGGCTGGCTGCTTGGGTCTTGCCCAGCTCTCTTATTGCACGAATCCTTGCAGCTCTCCAACCTGGAGCCCTCATTTCCTTGAGGCCCCAACTGAATTTCCTTTGGGTTTGACCAAAATCCTTTAAGAGATTGGACCCAACCGTGCTAAACTCCCTGGTTTCTTTAAATATTAAGAGATATCCGAGAGCTTAAAGGAATACAGCTTTTGATTATTTCCAATAGTATGTAACCAAAGAAATGTGTTTAATAAGCCTTTTTCCCATGCTACTGTTGGGAAATTAGAGAGCATTTACTAAGAACCAATATGCAGAAGTGAAGCCTTATCCTTCCCACCCCACCTCTGGGAAATGCAGGGGTATTATAATGATCAAATACAAACAGATGTGGTTTGGAAGCCCCAGCCTCTGGACACATGCGTGATGGTCTTGGAACGGAGCAGAACCGCTGTCGACCTCCCTCCCCATTTTAGGGGGCTTCCATGTGTTTTCTTGGTGGGGGGGCAGCCCCTCTAATCCAGAGCTGGCATGACTGTTTTTCATTCCCCTTTTCATATAATAACCCAGTAGAATTTCTTCCCTTTCTGTGTGCCCTCCACTAATGTTGTGCTTGGAGGCCTCCCCATGCTAGGGAGGTGACCCTGCCAGGAAGAGGTCAGTCCCTCTGAACTGGAAAGGCTTTAGGCAGGGGGCCGATGATGGGTGTGACTGCCCCCTGAGCACCAACCTGCCCAGGTTTGGAGGGGCTGTCACCCAGCAGCTTTGGGGCCAGGAGTCTACTGACTAGAGTGGCATACGTGGAGGTGGGTCTGGGCCTGGCATCAGGAAGATCTGAGTTCAAATGATGACTTCAGCCGTGTACCAGCTGGGCCATCCTGGACAAGTGACTTTTCCCTGGGCCTCAGTGTCTTCCTCTCTCACATAAGACACTGAGCTCATGGGCCCTTGAGGCCCCTTCTGGCTCTGGCTCTCTACCCTATGAATTCACTAAGTAAGTCTCTCTGAACTTCAGTTTCCTCAATTATAAAGTTGGGATACTAATACTAATTGAATTCAGCAAGCATTAAGTGCCTACTGTATGCAAAGCACTGTACCTGAGCTGACTATCTGGGCTGCTGGAAGGATAAAATCAGAGAAGGAGCCTAGCACCGGCTTCCATCCTCCTCACTGTGGGTTACCTGTGGAAAGTGCTCCGTAGACTAGAGAGGGCAACTTAGAAGGCAGCTATCCTTAGTACACCTTCTATAGAACCCCTGGCTTGGGAGGGGGGAAGTGAGAGTGAGGTAAGGGCAAGGTGGCCAACGAGGAAAATGGCAACACAGCCTCAAACCCCACCCCCCAAACCCCAAACTTGGTCAGAGAATTCCATTCAGCTTAGCAAACATTTCCTCATTTCAACACAAGAATCACCCTGAGGTTGCAGGCCAAGAACAAAATTGTTGGTCTTTATGATGCACCCTGGTCAGCACAAACTTTACTTGTTTCCCTAAAATATCATAGGATTTCTAAATATCGGGTATCTTAGAGATTGTCTGTTTAATCCACCATTTTTTATAGATGAGGAAATTCTGGCCTAGTCAAATGATAATGAGTTTTAGAACAAGGATTTGGTCTTAGCTGAGGGCTCTTTCCTCTAGGTCACACAACATTTTTGGAGGATGGATGAATAGATAGATGGATGGATGAGTGGATGAGTGGGTGGGTAGATGGATAGAGGAATGGGTGGATTATGGGTGGATGGATGGATGGATGGGTGGGTGGATGGGTAGATGGATGGAGGAGTGGGTAGATTATGGGTGGATGGATGGGTGCATGGATGGATGAGTGGGTAAATGGATGGATGGATAGGGGTGGATGAACAAATAGAAAAAAAGATGACAGGTAGATGGATGGGATGGATAAAAAAAATCTGAATTCCTACTTTCTCCATGAACCACCATTAACAGCTTCAATCATAATTTAGCTTTCCTTGCCTGGCTTAGAACCACAAACTCATAGGATGTTGGAGCTGGAGAGAAACCTAGAAATCATCTACTTTAGCCTCCTACTTTTATAAAAAAAAAAAAGCCAAGGCTTATGGATAAAGGATAAAAGTTTAAAAATGGGATAATTGGTAATTCAGTGGCCAAACCAAGACTGGAGCCAACGTGACATATTGGATGGAGTCCAACTTAGAGTTGAACCTGCCTCAGATACTTAACTAGCTGGGAGACCTTGGGTAAATCACTTCAGCTTTCTGAGAGACTCAGTTTCCTCACCTGTCAAATGAAATAATTGGACTCCATGGCCCCCAAGGTCTCTTCTAGCATTCAATCCAGGCTCTTGTGTTCTGTCACTCCCAGTCAAGTGTTTGCCCCACATTCTGCTGCCTCCCACAGAGCTGTCTATTGCTAACATGGCACATCTTAGAATTTAATTTTGGAACTGTCTTTTGTTGTTCCAAATTTGTTGCATGTATTTAAGTCTTGTTTCCCCCATGTTGATTATAATAGAGTCTGGTAAGTAAATGAATGTCATTTGATAGTTTGCAACCACATAAATCTTTTTTAACAGCTTCTGAGCTGCTAACATTCCTTCCAATTGGACTAAGTGTTATCTAGTCCAATCTGCCTCAAGCTTCTGGAAAACAGAGACAGTGTTTTTTACTTTGTTTTTATCTTTTGCTACCTCCCAAACAGTGTGGGACACATAGTAGACACTCAGGGAAGGATTGTGTTGAGAGACTTCTTGGGAGATGGCTGAGCAAGAGGTGCCCAGGGGTATTGTATCCTCCTAAAAGACAGTCTAAAAAATTCCCAAATCCCCCAATCCCAAAGAATAAAACTACCAGAAACTTCAAAAGAAAAAATTTAAAGGAGAAAAACCTTGGGGAATAAACAAATAAACAAAAGAAAATGTTCTTGATGACGAAAAAGTATCACAGAAAAAGAAACGAGGCAAAGCAGGTGGAAAAAAAGTATTCAAGTACCAAGTACCAACAGAAATCCCAGAAATTCCTCAATATTGGAAATATAACTTAATGAGGGGTGAATGGGGCTTTGCCCCAGGGTGAGAAATGTAGGGGATGGGAACTTTGACCCCTGAGCTCTCTCCCAGGTGTGGTGGGAGGAGCAGAGAATAAGAGCTCGGGCACTGATTGAGAAGTGGGGAACAAGATTGGGGTTCCAGGTGCTAGCGGGGCCGATGGACTTCAGCCCATCTTCCCCTTCCATAAAGAAATCTTGATTCTGTTCTGACTACTTCCTGGGGCTTCCTCTTCTCTTCTTTCCAGTTCAGACCAGCCCCTCTCCTGTTCCCACCCTCTTACATAACTCTGGCGCTCCTTTCCCTCCCACATGATCCATGGAGGGGAACATCACGGTGCCATCTTTGGCGGAGAATAAACATCAAGAAATCCCCTCCCTCCATCCCATGGACCAGCCCAGATGACCTCCGAAGGACCTTTCAGTGCTAGTATTTTACTTTCAGAGTCACTATAATAATGGCTTATCATCCCCTATCCCCCCCCCCCCGCCAACTCAGTGGTCTTTTTCTTAAATTAACTACATCTTGTATCATTTTTTACATCATGATCTACAAAGACGATTTTGTGCGGCTTGCCCCATTTGGTGCTGTCTGTCCCCAGTCATAAACAATAAAGTTAGAGTTCCACTCTAAGTACATTAACATGCTAATGAGCACACAGAAGAAACTACAGGACAAATGAAAATGATAAGAATGATGAGCTAGCATAGCTAAGGCACTGAGTATACCAAGAAATCCCAGAACAAGAAAATAGTGATGAAACAGAAGAGTTTAGAAACATCCAGAGAAAATGTAAATAAAAACTGACTCCATGAAAAGTAGGATTATTTCACTAGAAGTCAGAATTCCAGACACTAAAAAGGAAACAGAAAAATGCGCCCAGAAAATTGCACAACTGGAAAAACATTTTGTGTATATAGAACAAAAGATGGAACTGGAGGAGAGGGCAAGAATAATTTAAAGAAAATTTGAAAATCATTGGTCGTAGATCTGTCTTCCACATAGCAAGAAAGGATACGAGAATCTTTTTTCAGTAATATTAAAAAAGAACATATTGCAGATGGATACAAGTCACAGGATGACAACAGAGGGAAGCCTGAGATGTAACCCACCCAGTAAAGCCTTCTTGAATTGAAGGTGACTTTTGAATTTTGAATAAAGTGCCTTCCGTGCCTTCCTTATGAAAATATTTCTTCACAAACTAGGGAATGATGCAGAGCATCAGAAGTGAAAACTGGACCAGGAAACAAAAGGCAGCCTTTCAGATTCACACCTGGCCACCAAAGGAGCATATCTGCAAATACAAACACTAGCCTGTTGGGGGAGGGGGGATTTGAGTGTGTTAGGTGATATTTTAATGGATTGTTCCAGGACTAAGGATTTTAGCAGGGATACTTTTTAAACAAAGTCTTTCTGATCTGTTTACCATAAAAGCATGGCTCAAAGTACATTGTTGGTGCTTGACTGAGTGTTTTACGGGATGTGAAGCCTTGGGCATCCTGCTCCTGGGTCTCTGCAGGGGAGGGCAGAGCTCACTGTGGTCATTCTGGGATGTTGCACAAGTTTTTATGATTTGAAAATGTATGTAGAGGCGAGGATTTTGATGCTGAGACTGTGATTCTTCATTATTTTACTTCTGGCCAGGAGACCTCAAATGAGAATTAAGAGATGGGTGTGGGGTAGGGGAGGAAGGAGAATTATGGCAATGCCAAGTGTGCCCTCCAGATCACCAAAATAATCATTGGACAAAGGAAAAGTAGTTCCATTCCTGCAAGGGATGTCATAACGTCTGGCTCCAAACGAGAAAGTGGAGGGGAAACAGGGACAAGAGAAGTCATCAGAATTGTTAGATTGCAATTTGAAACAAGGAACTGGTGATGCCAATCTCTTGGTGGAGATCATAATAAAGATGGTGATGGCAGACTAATATCTGACCAGGCAGTTCTTTCTTAACCTGAATCCAAGACTTCTTCCTTTGCATAAGAAGTCAGAAACAAAGTAATGGGAGTAGAGCCTCCTCACAGTGACCAAATTTTCCAGCTTCCAAATCAGGACATATGGTCTGATGATGAATTTTGTTTTCTGACTTATGAATGGGACAGAATATTTTAGATCAGAATTATGCCAGCAAATCTGAGACATACGGTGACTGTATACGTAATGTATACACATAAACATACATATGGGGAAGGCAGATGCCTTAGCTCACAGTCCTACCAGTGTGACTGAGTCAGGAGGGAACATGGTGAATCTAACCTGTAAGCAGGCAGACAGAAGACCAGGGCAGGGGTGAGGAGGTCAAGGTCAAGATCCTGGAGAAGCAGATGGCATCACACAAGCATTTTTAGGATCCTCACGTTGGCATGCCTCCCAACCCCATATAGACAGCTCTTGCATTCCAGAGAAATCCTGGCTCCTGACCCAGCCTGGTCTCTGAGTTTTGTACATTTGGGTCCTGCTTCAAACCCTACACCTCTTTCTTCAGAGTGGGAGGGTCTTCCCCCAACCCTGGCGATTGTGTATAACCAGTATGTGGTGTTTCCCTGTCTAGGGCAGAACAATGAGGTGTGTCCTCTCTTTGGCCCAATAAGAAAGCAGAAAGGTACCTAAGTAGAGTGGAACATTTGCTATGTAATAGTTGTACCAGAATGAGTTGTATGGGGTTTGTATGGGATCTTTTGTGAGTAATCAGAATCATGCATGGGGTGGCCAGCAATCAACCTTATACCCTCCCTCCATTGCTACATTCACTTTCCTGGTCATTATTTATCTGGGAATGTGATTTGTTCATTTTACACCTTGTCACAAACCTGCTGGCTTTGTCCCTACCTTCCCTTCTCAAATTACTGGGCTACCAAAACCTTTGTGCAAAGGGCCATTATTTTAGTAAGCAGTTTAATTAGATTAGATAAAAGTATAACAAAATGCAAGTAACAGTCTGTGTCTCAAGGTTGCAAGCACCGCCATCTCTTTTTCCACCTTCCAAGGTAGAACCTCACTCTTTCAGGCTCCCCTTGAAGAGAGAAGGAAACAAAAGTTCAGGAATTTAATGCAAACCTTCTGGCTCCTGTGAGGTGCAGGAGGGGCAGGTGGCAGATTTACTAAGTGGCTTCTCCAGGGTCAAAAAGCTAGTGTCACAGTTGGACCTCAAACCCAGGCATCCTGACTCTAAGACGGTGCCTCTTCATGACACCATCTTGGACCAGTCCCTGGTTCTCCATTCTTGTTCTGTCCTTCCCTGCTCTATGACTTTGCACATTCTGTTCCTCAGGCCTGATACAAATGGTCTCTCTGCAATTTTATCTTCCTGAAATCTATGTTTCTGTTCAAGGCACAGACCGTGTGCCATCTCTTTTATGAACCTCTGTCCAGCTTACCCCTGAAATAATTTCTTTGGAAATGATCTTCCTGCCTTGAATCTAGGACAATTCTCTGTTGGACTTACCTACACTCATTTTCTAACTTGTGTTAGTTACTTGTTTATCTGGCTTATCCTCCTTTTTGCACCTGTCCCCTTCCTTCCCCTCACATTGCTATCACCCTAATTCAAGTCTCCATCTTCCCTCACCTGAACTATTCCAATGCCCTCCTAAGTGATCTCCCCGCCTCAAGCCTCACCCTTCTCCCAGATATCCTCCATACAAACTGCAAAGGTGACCTTTCTTTCTCTGTTTGTTTTCTATTTCTTTTTCTTTCTTTCTTTCTTTCTTTCTTTCTTCTTTCTTTCTTTCTTTCTTTCTTTCTTTCTCTCTCTCTCTCTCTTTCTCTCTCTCTCTTTCTCTCTTTCTCTCTCTTTCTTTCTCTCTCTCTTTCTTTCTTTCTTTCTCTCTCTCTTTCTTTCTTTCTTTCTCTCTCTCTCTTCCTTCCTTCCTTCCTTTCTTTCTTCCTTCCTTTCTTTCTTTCTTTCTTTCTTTCTTTCTTTCTTTCTTTCTTTCTTTCTTTCTCTCTTTCTTTCTTTCTTTCTCTCTCTCTCTTTTTCTTTCTTTCTCTTTCTCTCTTTCTTTCTTTCTCTCTTTCCTTTTTCTTTCTTTCTTTCTTTCTCTCTTTCTTTCTCTCTTTCTTCCTTTCTTTCCTTCTTCCTTTCTTCTTTCTTTCTTTCTTTCTTTCTTTCTTTCTTTCTTTCTTTCTTTCTTTCTTTCTTTCTTTCTTTCTTTCTTTCTTTCTTTCTTTCTTTCTTTCCTTCTTTCTCCCCAGTTAAAGACTAACCATGTCACTCCCCTCCTCAGTAAACTCCAGTAGCTTCCTATTGTCTATACAATCAAATACAAATTCTTCAGTCTAGTGCTTACAACCCTTTATGACCTGACTCCAACGGGCTTGGCCAGCACTATCTTCCATTACTCCTCTTCCTGCACTCTGCAGTCAGGTCAAACAGAACTGCATCTAACACTGACACATCTTTGTACTGGCTGTCCCCCATTGCTAGAAGCTCATCTTCCTTCCCTCTGGGTCTTCTGGCTCTTTTGAGTCCTTCAAACCGTGGCTCAATCCCCACCGTTTAACCGAAGCCTTCCTGACCCCCTTTTAGCTCGATTTTGCTTGTCCCTATATGTGTCGTTATCGGCTCCTCAATTGAATGTAAACTCCTGGAGGAGCTCTTTCATTTGCCTTTGTGTCCCCAGCCCCCAGTACAGTTTCTGGAACCTTGTAGGTGCTTAAGAAATGCTTGCTGATTGATTCCTGATAGACTTTAAGATCCTTGAAGGCAAGGACTGTATTTAAAAAAAAATCTTGGTAGCCTAGGTGCAGAGCACAGTGACCTGCACTGGGCAGTGTTTAATGAATGTATGGCGATTGTGAGTTATTTTTTGTATTAAGGGTTGGAAACTCAATTAAGTTATACCACTTGCTATAAATACAGAGGTTCTAGAAATGCAGAGAAAAGTGATAAGATCAGGTGAATAGCACTTGACAGTAACAGGGAAGTCTTTTAGAAAGCCTTGGTAAGGAGAGATAAGTGTAAGACAGAAAGAGACAGGAGACAAGAAAGGGGAGTAGAGGGAGTGGGGGTGAGGGGGAGACAGAATGAAGGAATAGAGAAGAGGGGGAGAGCGAGAGCGAGAGAGAGAGAGACAGAGAGAGAGACAGAGAGACAGAGAGACAGAGAGAGACAGAGAGAGAGAGGGAGAGAGAGAGAGAGAGAGGGAGGGAGAGATGAGACAGACTAGGGTGTTGAATGTCAGAATTTTGAACTGCTGAATTTAAAATCTTTTGGTCAGGTTTTATGATAGTGTGTTTTTAGAGCTTAGGTGTTTTATCCTGCTATTTATTCTTCAAATAAGAGAATCAGAGTTGCTGACTTTGTTTAAACCAACTCCGGAGATTGCAGAGTCGGCTGCTGATTAAACACTTGTCTTCCTTGGTCTGGGGAAGTAAGAACAGCGATGGCTTCCCTGGAATTTGTTAGATCTCGTGAAATTCAATTTTATTTGTGCCACTTGACAACGTCAGGAATTGGAAAAATGTGTCGTATTTGTTAACTAGGCAGAGGACATTGTGGCCTGGATGTGGCGTCAAGGGGCTGAGATTCAAATCTTGCCTTTTCGCTTACCCTGTGACTCATCCTCTCTCTGGGCCTTAAATCAACCCCTTCCCTATAACCTCTAAGTCTATGATTCTAAAATGGAAGATATTGGGTGTCCCCTTTGGCTTCCCCTACACTTAAGTGATAGAAACGAATATGGAAAAGTCGAGCTGTGAATTTAGGGGGTTTTTTTGGGGGGGGAGGTTAGGGCATGGTGCTGGATCTTTGAATCTTCTTCCAGGGCTTGCTGCCTTATCCAACCATCTCTCTTCCTCTCACTCCCTGATTAGTTCATTTCAGACACTGACCACTCCAGATTTCCCTCTGTCCTCAAGCCCCCAATAGCTTCTCCCTACCTCAGGCTCACATCATGTCGTTGACCTGGACCATTCCAAGGGAGCTGCCCCAGAGCCCCTCCTGCAACACACAGAGCTTAGTACCATCACATCCTCTCCTCTCTAGCATTCACTTAGGCTCATCCTCCTCCCTGGACCCTCTATCTCCTCCTGCAGCTTCTTTAGGCAGTCATTCTCCCCACTGGTCCCCTTCCATCTACATCCAAACATGCCCAGGGCTCCTTAGTCTCATTCCCTTACGTGTGTGTGTGTGTGTGTGTGTGTGTGTGTGTGTGTGTGTGTGTATATATATGTATATATACACACACACATATATACATATATGTGTGTATATATACATATATGTGTGTATGTGTGTGTATTACACACACACACACACACACACATCCAGCATATGTGTAGAGAAATATGTCATCTGTGGTCTTACAGGGTCATGAATTTAGGGCCAGGAGGGGCTTTAGAGATCATGGAGTCCATCCCCCCATTTTATAGATGAGGCAAACGAAGCCCAGAATGGGGTGGTCACCTGCCCGGAGGCACGCGGCTATCAAGGCTCTGAAGAGAAATTTGAGCCCAGGGTTTCCTGATTCTAACACTTGATACACCCCCTCACTCTGCTATGGAGTCAGAAGGCTGAGTTTGAGGACCGTTCTAACCCTTACTGCTCTGTGAACCTGAGGAAATGCCTCGATTTATCTATGATGGATGGTAAATGCAGTGAGGGCAAGGACTGTGCTTTGCATACAGTAGGAGCTCAATAAACATTATTTATATGAAATCAATTAAAAAGAGCTCTTTAGGGTCAATGTTTTTCATATTTAAGAGATAAATCTAAGGTCTATGTGTGTAATAGTCAGGCAAGAATATACTAGCCCCATCCCTTTGGTTTTTTTTTTACAGATTTTGATGTCTTTTGTTGTTTCACAATAAATTATTTTCTTAATTACTCCTACCCACAGAAAGCTTCCGTGGCACAAGGAAGAATAGACCTCCACATCCGATGGTGCAGGTGCCCTTCTGTGTCCGTAATGCGTAGCTCCGGGTGCAGAGCAGGGCTCTGGCCTCCCTTCTCTCCTCCCTGGCGCCAGGTCTGTGCTCAGTGTGTTAAACACGAGCTGAGCTGCCCTCCACGATTGTTTTCATGGGGACTGCTGCACGCTGTTCTCTTTTGTTTTGTTTTTTTGACTCTTGCACGACCTCCCATGTCTCTCTGAATTCCTCACGTCTATTGCTTTTGCCTCCTTCCCAGACAGCTGCACTTTTATTTTCTAACAGCCAAGGGATAGAGACTGGACTTGTAATTTCATTACAATGAAAACTCCCAGGTAAAGAAACTTCCTTTACTGGTGCAGGTTGCTTATTCTATGGAACTTAAAACTTGTAGAGTTTCTTAGGGCCCTTAAGGGTTAAATGACTTGCCCAAAGTCACACAGTCAGTGTATGTCAGAGGCAGGACTGGAAACCAGGGCTTTGTAGCTTTCAGGTCAGCTCTCTGCTCACTACACTGAACTGCCTTTCTTTCCGATGATCAAATATTTATTAAATCATGGCTTCTACCTCCTTGGTGTTTCATTTCCTCTCTCTCAGTTCAAGCCAATACCTAAAAAAATTTGCTTTCTGACCCTTTTTGTGCTGATATGTTTGTTTCTTCGGAAAGATTCTGAATCTAATGCCAACTCATTTCAGAACAGAGAAGGGGGGAAAGAAGCCAGTTTTTGCTAACCTTGTTAGGCACAGAAAGACTTTCAGACTCCCATCAACTCAGGAATGACGCTTCTGGAATTTGGCTCAAACCCGTGCCTTGCATCAGTAGAAATGGAAATTGTGATTGCCGTGTTGAAACGTGGGCTCCAATGCATTGGGAGGTTTATACTATTTTTCAAACTGCCAAATAGATAATGTCAGAACATTTCTGAAATGGGATACTAACATCAAGATATACTGCACCAATCAGCCCACATCAGGCAAAGTATAGTATAAAACGAGGGATCTAAGAGACGACTACAGAATTTCCATTTTCATTCCCTATGTCAACAGCTTGGTAACTTACCCACTAGATTGTTTTATGTCTTAGAGAAATTCTCAGTAGACCACTAGCACTGTATTCAGCTCAGTGCTCAAAAGGCAAAGAATTAGATATGCTGTCGTTTATGAAACTGTTTATGAAAGTAGCCTTTTTTGAATTGTTCCAAGAACCAAAAGGAGTCAAACTTGGACGATTGAAGCACAAACCAAGAGGGTCATGGAGACTCCCCAGTGCCACCTTAACCATCGGAGCTCCCTTGTTGGAAATGCAATTTTCTGTCCTGGAATTTCTCCAGACCTGTAATGTCCCATTTGAAACTTTTGCCTTTTTGAAACGATTTCTCGGATAGGAAATATGAGGCAAAGGTCAGATTACGAAGAGGTTTCAGGGATGAGAATGTTTTGACGAGGTTCTCCAGCTTCTCCCAGCTTTCCCCAGGACTTTGCATACTCCGGTACGGTTCGATTGTCTTAAGGAAATTCAGGAAGTTGATCATATTTTCACAAAATAAACTTGAATTCCATTGCTTATTTTCTTGGTTATCATGCACCAGTGCCATGGGCCTCATTGCAAGGAGTAAATGCTGTTTTCCCAATAAACCGAACGCTGAAAGAAGCCCCCAGAGAAGGCAGAGATGTCCATAAAAGTTAAAATGGATTTCATAATGCAGGATTCAATTTAGTATTCATAAGTAGAATTCAAAAATAACTCAATCATCCAAGCCAAAATGCTTCTACTGCTAATCCAAGGGAAGAGCCGTCAGTCCCAGAGTTAGGAATCATAACAATGGGTTACTGTCCTCAGCACTTTACAGTTTGTACATCACTGGCTCATGTGATACTGTATGGAGTCCCCCAAACAGCCTCCAAACAGAACATCCATTTTATTCAGCCTTTCTTTATAGAAGAGGAAATTAAGGAGCTGGGCCCTGAAGTGACTTGTCCACAGTCACCTAGCCAGTAAGTGGGAGATGGAAGATGAGACCTTACACTATCACACTCCAAAAGTGAGGGCTCCTTTTACAACACAGGCAAAGTTGCTTAACCCCTTGGCCCTCAGTTTCCCCATCTTGTAAGATGAAAGGGTTGGGCAAATTGATCTCCAAATCCTTTTAGCTCTAGACCTGTGATCCTCTGATGTCTTCCTCTATTTTTCGGCCACAGACCTTTAGGAAATTGGGACCCACTTTTAAAATCTTTCAGAATGCGTCTCTTAAAGCAAGGATGCCTGCAGAGGACAGCCAGGTACACACACTAATGTTTCTTAAGGAGAGGTCTCTTGTCTTGAGTTCCTGTTTTTAGTGGGCTGATTCACTGTAACAGAAATATTTCAAAATGTTACCAGCAAGGCCGACATCATTAATTGTTCTCTGATACTTGGGCTGCTGGAGAAAACAGAGCAGAATGAACAGCATTGGAAGGCCAAGTGTGGAAGCCGTTTGGAAGGGTGATGGACGACATCGCAGCTTGCCGAAGAAAAAGTGGTCACTTAGGGGAAGATGAAAATACCTTCAGAATGACAGGAATGTGCTCAGGGTTCCTGTACTACAGGGGCTTGATGAAAAATAAGAGCAAAGACAAGAGAGCTGGGAAAATGAAGAAAGATAAGGAGACCCTCAACGCACAAAGGCGTTCAAACTTGTCGCTTCAACAGATGCAATATTTTTAAACGACGTCCCCAGAAATCAGGATGATCTAATCAGCAACCACACAGTCACCAACAGAGAACTTTGAAATCTCATTTGTGAGACTTAAGGTTTGGGGCGATTGCTCTCTCACTACTGTGCCTAGCCATGTGCACAGCCTTCGGCGGCTCATCATGAAATTGTCAACAGAATCTGATGGACCGTTGTTTTTACCCTCGCACAATTGGTAAACCCTTCTTTCTGCCTTGTCTGGTTCTTAGACAAAGGGACATTTAAGGCATTAATTACTAAATGCATACGTGTGTGTATGTAGTGCAAAGAGATTGAAATCTGATTCCTGATTTGAGGGGCATTTCCTAATTTGAAGCAGCTAGGTGGGGAATCAGGAAGAACTGAGTCAAATCTAGTCCTTGGACTTTTACTAGCTAAGTGACCCTGGGTAAGTCACTTAAATTCTGTCTACTTTATCTTCAAAATGGGGATAATAATAGTATCTCTTGTACTATTATTGTGGGAATAAAGCCCAGGTCTTCTTGACTCTAGCCACTATGACTAGTTACCTCAGTAGCTCCTTTGTCTGAGGCTCACAGGTTTACACAGTTCTGTGCATTGCAGTCCTCATACTAACCCTGTGGTGCAGGCACTGTCTGTATTGGCATGCACATTTAATGTTGTGTAAGGATAAAGTGATATACTTTTTATAAAGCACTTCGCAAATCCTAAAATGCTCTATTCATGGTAGTTATATTATTATTATTATTAGTTATTATTGTTATCTTTTTAATGTGACTGTCTGTCTCTCATTTTCAGGTTCCTTTTTCAAAAGGATTGGTGCTAGGGTCTAGGATTCTGAGAGTTGTTATTTATCAAGAGGGTCAAGCCCACAGTGAACACTCTCAGACACTGAGACCATCAGGTTGCCACTGGACCAGTTCTCTTCTGGGCATGGAGTTCACAGGCTGGAGTTTCCTTCTGGCCACAAAAGCCACAAAGCCTTTAACTTGGTCTGCATGTAGGAGCAGAATCTTGACTTGAAATGAAGAAATCTATATTGTCTATTTTGGTGCAGTAGGGAAATTTTCATACTGACAAAAAAGGAAAAGCAATACGTGTCTTAATAAAATAATAATGCTGTCTAGTTTTCTGTTTACTGAACAAAGGGCCAATATTGTTAATAGTGCAATGGTATGTGTGTCAGAGAATTCTTGGGTGGTGTGTTATTTAGTGGTGTGCTGGTAAATGTTTAACAAGGCTCTCAAAATATAAAGTCTGTCCAACACCCTTTTAAGTGTAATCTGCATTGTCAACATCTTCCTCACCACTCTCATAGGTCTGACCAATAAACCCAACTAAAAATGTTTGGCAGTTTCTGAGTTGTAAATGCTCATACAGCGCATTTAACAATCGGCTCTAAAGAATCAGTTGAGCTGGCACTGACACACTGCTGTGGAACTGGTACTGATTGGGTTAGGATGCTGAGGATCTGGAGTTGAGTTGTTCTGACACGAGAGACTTGTCCTTGTGAATGTAAGTATCTTTACCTATAAAATGGACATGCTGATATTGACAGTGCCTGGAACACAGGGTTAAGTGTGAGGATTGATGTGCACAGAACTCTGTGTGAACCTTTGAGCCTCATTACTGAGGTAACAAATCATAGTGGATAGAGTCCAGAAGGCCTGGGTTTGAAGCCCAGCTTTGACAGTGTCTTTGTGACTATAGTCAAGTCACTTAAACTCAATGAGCCTTAGTTTCCTCATCTTTAAAATGGGGATGATAATGGTGTTAGCATTTGCTTCTCAGCGTCTTTGTGAAGGTTGCAAGAGGTTTAGGTGGCACAATAGATAGAGTGCCAGGCCTGGAAGGAAATGGCAAACCTCTCCAGTATCTCTGCCAAGAAGACCCCAAACAGGGTCATGAAGAGTTGGACATAACCGAAAAATAACTGAACAACAACGCAAACAACATTTCCAGGTGCGGTTTAGATGAGAGTGGTTACCTCTCACTGTAACTGCTACTAGCTCATTTCCTTATTAATATTTGATCTGCTATTGTTCAATTATTTTTCAGTTGTTATCAGTCTTTGTGACCCCATTTAGGGCTTTCTCAACAAAGATGCTGGAGTAGTCTGCAATTTCCTTCTCCAGTTCATGTTACAGATGAGGAAACTGAGGCCAACAGGGTGAAATGACTTCTCCAGGGTCACACAGTTAGTAAGTGTCTGAGGCCAGATTTAAACTCTCAAAGATGAGTCTTCCTGACTCCAGGCCAAGGGCTCTGTGCACTATCACACGACCTTGCTGCCCCATATTAATGCCGTCGGTGAGTTCTAAATCAGTCCTCAAAAATTAAGAGAAATTCACACTCTCATTATCAGTCTTTTGGTCTTAATTCTAACCCTGCCTCAATTTACAAATAAGCCAGGAAAACCTTTCTCCCCCTCCCCCACCAAAGTTTTTACTTATGTCCTATTCAAACCCTTCTCTCTTAGGTTAAGACAAACAATGTTATCAATACTACAGTGTATTGTCAATGGTGCTCCTTTGGCAGTGCTATCATAAACCCTTCCCTTTCTATAAGTGAATCTGCTGCTTCATTATTCATGAATTGTTGCTTGGATACACTTAGATGCCGCCTTTGGCTTTCATTCTTGGATTTTCACTCTTTCATAGTCTCCATCCAGAGGGAAACCACTTTTGATCCTATTTGCTAAGCCAAGTCATATGTATCTTTACCTTTGCTTGATGAAGTAATGTCTGAATTAGTGTTATTACGCCATTCATTTCATCTTTTCCAATGGAATTTAGACAAAAATGGTCCTGAGACAAGTTCCTATTTTTTAAAAATTGATTTAATGTTCCGTGGATTGTTACATAGGTGGTTAAAATAGTGGCTTTTTGAAGAAAACATCTGAGGATGGAATTTTATCTTTCTGAATAGTGTTTGGAAGTATCTTTGAGATCACTCTAATTCACTGACAGGATAGTGGGGATCATGAGTCACCTCCTGTCTCCATATGACTGGGAGTTTTTCAGCTGGGTCTTAATTTGGCAAAGCTTTTCCTAGGCTGCAGCTTGTAGATTAGTCAGTAGGACAATATTGATTACAATCATTGTTCTTAAAGTTTTTATGGAACAATGTTATGTCCAGGCAATTGGGAGCAA
Organism: Phascolarctos cinereus; assembly: GCF_003287225.1. Lineage (NCBI taxonomy): Eukaryota > Metazoa > Chordata > Mammalia > Diprotodontia > Phascolarctidae > Phascolarctos > Phascolarctos cinereus. Next base: position 5,649,952 of record NW_027555736.1, read on the forward strand.
TAATGCTGCATCCTGCTATAGCTATTCATGTTATTATCAGTAACAATCATGTACTCAACAAACATAAATGCGTGGATAACCAAAACAAATATGGGCTGATGCTTCAAACAAAACCCTAAAATCCAATCTGTGCAGTTTGGTGCAATAGTGACAACCACATTTGCATAGAACTATACAGTTTCAGAAGTATCTTTCCTCACAGCAAGCCAGTGAAGGAAGTAGAATGAATATTGTTATCTCTAGCTGAGACATCTAGGTGGTGTCATAGTACATAGAATGCTATCCCTGGAGTTAGGAATTTTGAGTTCAAATCCTGCCTCAGACATTTCCTAGCTGCGTGACCCTAGGTAAGTCATTTAACAACTGTCTACCTTAGGTTCCTCATCTGTATGACGAGTATAAAATAGCACCTACCTCCCAAGATAGTTGCGTGAGGATCAAATGAGGTAATAGTTATAAAATGCTTTGCCAATTGTATAGCACTATGTAAATTTGATGATGATGGTGATAATTATGCTGATGGTGATGGTGGTGATGATGATGATGGTGATGATGATGGTGATGGAGATGGTGTGATGATGATGATGATGATGATGATGATGGTGATGGTGGTGATGATGATGATGGTGATGGTGATGGTGATGATGATGATGATGGTGATGATGATAATGATGATTTTCCAGGGGAGGAAGTTGAGGCTTAGAAAACTGGAAGCAACTTGAGCTTGATCAGAGAGTTAGTAAAAGTTTCCTCTGTTATTTGAACCCAGACCTCTTGACTACATCCAGTGTTCTCTGTCCATTCTGGTAAGCTCTAATAACAATGTAGCATAAAATCTAAGTACAGCTAGAATACTTATGTTCCATGTCCCTTCAGAGCCTGCCAGTGACCCTTTACTGTTTTTTTAGAACATGGGTGGCTGGGGTTATTTCTCTGCTCTCTAGTTTAGCACTCCCCCATTTAAATCTTTCTATATTCCTTTGAACTCACCATTTTTCTTTTATGATGCCACAGTATTCTCCTATACTTATATCTCATAATGCATTAGACCATTTTCTGCCCATTGGACAAGCAGATTCTCTTTAGTTGTCTGATATTATAAATAACGAAGCTATGAACAATAATGATACAGCACTTAGCACTGTGTGTGGAATACAGTAGTTTCTTCACAAATGCTGTTATTGACTTACCTATAGAAGGGTCATTTCCCCCTTTCTTTAGGCTGTGGTCCCAGTGGTGGGTCATAGAGTGTGAGCAGTTACTGACTCATCTTGCATTGGCAGATTATTCTGACATTCATTTCAATTCTACATTTAGTCAGTGACTGATTAATCTGTTTAAGGCACTGGGGATGTAAAGATAAAGAGGACGTCATGGTTACCCTCAAGAATCTTCCATTCCACAAAAGACACCCGCCTTCCACTTTGAGTAGCATCCAATTTTGCCCTGTCTCTTCCCCACCAAACTTCCAGCCTGCTTTCACTAACTTGCCCTCCTCCTTCCCTGCCCTACCTTCTTGAGCCCTTACCATCTGACCACTTTAGGGATGCTGACTCTCCCAGAGTTGCCCCTGGGCTTTTCCTTGTTGCTTTCCTCCTTGACATCTGGGCAGCCAAGGACCATCTCATCAATGGTCTTTGGTCCTTTGGCTTCTACAAAGACTCGGCCCAAGGCAAGATCATTTCATGGAGGCAGGATGCAGACTAAAGCTCTTCCACCCCCATTCCCCACCCTCAACACACAGAGAGTCAGCTGAAGGCAGCCTCAGCTCAGGCACAAAATGATCCACATGCGGGCTGCTCTGCTGTTACAGACAATCTCCCTTAATGGCTACAGGTCCACACCTGCTCTCTCCTGAAACCACTGGGCTCCAGACCACCTACAAACATGCACAGTTGAAGACTCTAGGATCTAGGAGGGACCCAGGAACCCCTCTACAGCATATTTGTCAAGTGGCCATCTGGCCTTTGCTTGATCATTCCAACAGCCTCCTCATTGTTTTCCCAGCTTCAAATCAATCAATCAATCAATCAGCCAGCAAGGGTTCATTTAGTGCCTGCTACATCCAGTAGCAGGTGCTGTACTAGGCACTGGGGGGACAGAAGAAGAGCAAAAACAGTCCCTGCTCTCATGGAGTTTATATTTTATCAGCAGAGAGGGAAGGTATCTATATAGTTATAAAAATAATATACAAAATAGGTACACAGTACTAAAAACTGTAGCAATCAGGAAAGGCCCTCTCTTATAATAAGCAATTTAATAAAGAAAAAGAGGGGGGAAATCATCAAAACCAACCAATACATTGAATAATCTGCCAATAGATGTAACTTCCTGTTCCTGTGGAAGCCCCTCCCCTCTTTGCAAAGTAGGAAAGGGGCAGGTACTCTTTTCTCAAGCAGCTGTTTATTTATCAGAACTATGTTTCCCTTCCAAATTCTTTGCCACCAATTGGCCCTGGTGGTAAAAACAGCACCTCTGTCCCCACAGTTATCAACTTCTTACCCAAGACTCCATCAGTTTCAGCAAGGCTTTCCAGGTTTCCTCAAGTATCAAGCATTGAGTTTGTGGGAATCACCTGAAGATATTTGACAACTTTGACAAGTCTGGGAAGTTTCTGTCATAACCTGAATATGGGCCCAGTAGGGCAACAGATCTCAAAACCGTTGTGATTAGATTGACAACCGTGGCTTCCACACTGCTCAGCAAGGAGGAGAGAGGTATCCTTTCTCGCTTCCTCTTCCTCTGACCCTGTTGGGAGCATCTCTCACCTGGTAGCGCCTGGAAAGAGGAGCTGCTGGCCCCTCCTCGCTGGGAGGAGCCGCAGGCCTGTTACCAGCACAATTTAAAACATTTGCTAAGTTCACACCTATTTCTAGGCTACATTCAGCAGTTCAGGCTGATGAACTCTGAGCCTGACTTTCTATACTGCTGTTGTTTCTCCTTCGTTCTTGTAGAGGGCCAATGACATCAGGAGGGCAAGATCTTGATTTGTGTGTGAATTGGGTTGGAGAGAGGCAGAGCCAGGCAAAGTCATCAGCCTCACTCTCTCCTCCGGAGTTATGGAGTTTTGTGACTGCTCCTCGGTCTACCATTGCAGGAATGCAGGGTTGCCTTGTGCTTATCTCTGTGAGGACTGCGGTGGAGGAAACAGACATAAGCCAGGTACCCTGCAGTTGGGAGGCCAGGATTCTCACTGAAGTTAATCAGGGCACATTTAAATTCCCAAATGAGCTCTAAAATTCTAAACATTAGTGGAGCAGGGAGTTGATGCCACCACAGGCGGAAGTATTGGAGGAGAGCTCCTTGGAGCAGATACAGCAAGTTATAGCTCCTGCAGCAGCCACACCCTGGTAAAACCATCTCAGCAGACAGCCTAAGCCAGGTCAAAAGTAACCACGCCCAGGGGATTCCCTACAGCTCTAAACTGCAGAGTCTGGGCTTCTCTGCACTGGTAGGAGAGGTTCCCTCTTGAAATTACAGATCTATTAAAAAAGGAAAAAGGCACAATTTGGTGGCTTTGGGACTGAGAATACGGTGCTCCTATGGTGTGGGATGCATTACTTCCCCTGTGATTTGAAAGGTGGAAGAGATTCCAGGAAGTGGAGTGAGGAGATGGTGCCTGCCAGGAATGGGAGAAAGACTGTGAAAAGGCACAAAAATGAGAGACCAGTGTCCAAATGGGGAACAGCGAGGAGGCCACTAGGCTAGGGGAGAGGACGGGTGAGGAGGAGTATGTGAAATACGTCTGCAAGGACCACCTGCATCCAGCTTGGGAAAGAGGAGCTTGGATTTGATCACAAAGAGCTTCTGGAGTTAAATGAGCAGGGCAGTGACATGATCATAGTGGTACTCTAAGACTGTAACTGGTGGCCACATGGAAGAGAGACTGGAGCAGGAAGAGACACTGCAGGGACCAGTCAGGAGGTTATTGCAGTGGGTGAGGGGGGAGGCGAGAAGATGCTGCCATGCTCATGCTCATGAGATGCTGGTTCCATTGAGGTGCTGATGGATCCACCTGGGTGTCTGATGACTTACTTAGCGTGTAGGGGAGAATAGAGAAGGACAGGAAATGGAGCCAAGAAGAAGGACCAGTTAAAAACAGAAGGGAGTTATCTTGACCTACATAGGATGATGGCTGCTGGGGATGAAGAGGAAAGAATGACTCTAAGTGACATTTCCAAGGAAGAAAAGTGACAGATCTTCAAGGTGGATTGGATTTAGGGAATGAAGGAAAAGGAAGAGTCCAAGTTAACTCAAGATTCCACCCTGGAAGCCTGGAAGAAGGAAGGTACTAGTGTTCATCCATTCATCTTAGGAGGACTACTGCTCTCTGATCCCAAGGGAAGGGCAAATGTCCTAATCATTTAAAAAAACCCAAACTAATAGAAAGGACTTAGAAGGACAACTTTCCCAAAGCATTTGCCCATTGCATCTTTTTGAGGGATCATTCTAGGATTTATAGGAAAAAGATTGGCTATACAATTAAATACAGCCCTCTTAATAAAGCAAATTTTAGCCATATCCATCATGTCACTCAAGAGACAAAAGAATTTTACATGTTCATGTCTCATTCTTTTTAGCAGATTATGGGTCCTTCCCTCAGAAGTAGCCACGTAGTCTGTTTTCAATCTAAGGGTCTGTCTAGGTAATAGAGAGCTTCCACCATAACCACCACACCCAGTGGTGCTGCAGGTGGAAACTTGCCAGTGGAGAAGATAAATTGGTTTCGAGGGTAAGGCATTTCTACATTATTGAAGGGAGTTGATTTTGCTTTCCATCTCTAGGGCTTACTGGAGGTTCCACCTTATTTTGGGGAAGATTAAAGTGAGGTTTCTTCAGTCTTCCTGACAGGGAAGTTAGAAGTGAGTCCTTTTCAAAAATAGTGAACAAATGGCCTTCACCAACCATCATTCCCATTCTCCAATACCCAAGCTCCCAAGTGGGGGTCAGGGATCTGAAAGGAACCAAGGCAAACCTATTTTTATAAAAAGCATGCTTGGCAAAAGGAAAAAAAAAACCTAAATGGAGAATGGTGCCTTATCTGTCAATGCCCCCAGCAGCCTTCTCAGTGGCTTTGTTCTTGTGATTAACCTACCCTACTCCCTCTCAACCTTCCATCATTCTCACCTTTCCAGGAGTTTGTAAGCCAGACAATTGTTAAGAAGGGTGAGTTCCAAATATGACTGCAAGATTTCACACTTGAAAGTCAAGCAGCGAGGATTTATCTGTGTTCTGCCAACAACACCTTGTCTAAATTGGATGTTGGTCCCTGGGCAGTGCACACATACTCGCAGCACCTGCCATCACGTGGGCGTGCAAGTATTTACTTTAAAATATGCGAAGAGCAGGCACTAGAGGGATGGATGTTTTCAAAAGCCCAGTGACACTCTGGTTAGAAGGAGAGGCTAGCCACTAGACAGACAATATATTCATTCTCTCAAGCTTCCCGCAGCCCTAGCTGAGAACAAAGACTCAACTCATGTTTCATGCCAACGTTTGGGCCATTACATGCTCTTTATGGGCAATGAAGTCCCAAGGTTATCTGTGGGGGGAAAGTCAAAACCTTCCGAAGGAAGATGATGAGATGACAGATGTGGAGCTAGAAAGCGTCTCAGAGACCATCAGAGACAGCCCCTCATGGTATAGGAGAGGAAGCTGGGGACTAGGGCCTTCGCTCACTCATCCACAGTTATACCAGCAGTGGATGTCAGAGTCCAGATTTGAATCTAGATCCTGAGTCCAAATTCAGTGCTGCACCTATGGCACCATGCTGCATTTACCCCCAAAATATGGAACATTAATGCTAGAAGATAATTGAATCTAATCTTTCCATTGTTCATATGAAAAGACTGAGGCCCAATAAGATGAAACAATTGGACAGGTCTGCTGACTTCCATTCTGGGATTCTTTCTGTCTGACGTTCTAGGGTACCTTCAGTAGCAAGCTGAAAAAGATCCCAGATCCAAGGAAGGAAACTCAGACATCAGCCAGTTAATCCCGGGATTTTACAGATGAGGAACCTAAGGCCCTGGGAAATGGTCTTACCCAAAGCTCACCAGTGGCAGAAATGGGATTTAAACCCAGGTCTTCTGCCTCCAAATCCTGTGTTCTTCTCTCTATGAGCAACTACAGATCTTGGGTTGTTTTTTTTTTTTGGTAGGCAATGGGGTTAAGTGACTTGCCCAAGGTCACACAGTTAGTAAGTGCCAAGTGTCTGAGGTCAGATTTGAACTTCAGGTCCTCCTGACTCCCGGGCTGGTACTCTATCCACTGTACCACCTAGCAGCCCTCAACTACAGATCTTGAACAAAGGAGTAAGTAGGAAGATGGTTGGCCTTCTTTCTACTGTGGAGAACTAATTGGATCAACAGAGCATGGGGCCATGGAGATCTACTAGGAGACCCTTCTGGGGTTATCCAGGAAAGTTGGGAAGGAACTGAAGAGGGACAACGTTTGTGCAAATGGAGTAAAGAATCAGTTAGCAAGCGTTTATGAAGTACCTCCTGGGTGCCAGGCTCTATGCCGGGTACTTGGGACATGAGGACGATAATGAAACAGTTCCTGGTCTCCAGAAGCTTCCATTCTATGGGAGAGACAACATAGACACATATAAATATAACTAGATGTGCATATGCATGCACCACATATGTTAACATGATATGGTATGACATAATGGCTGGGCCTGGATCCCGTGACTTCATTGTTCCAGGGCACTTCTGAAAAGGGAACTTCCTCTCCCCGTGTGGTTCAGCACCTGCCCTACAGAGCCGCCTGGGACATATAGAAGTCAGGGGAGCTGTCCAGGGTCACACAGCCAGGATGTGTCCAGGTAGGGCTTGAACCCAGGTTTTCCTGACTCCCAGACTAGCTGTGTACTCTCATGTGCCAAGTATATGCAAAATAAATTCAAAGTCATTTTCTGGAGGGTGGGAGTGGGGGGAGATTAGCAGCTTGACACCTTAGAAAAGGCCTCATTTAGGGGGTGATGTCTGAGCTGAGCTCTGAAGGAAATGAAGGATTCTAAGAGATGGAGTTTAGGAGACAGATTATTCTGGGCACGCCAGACAATGTGTGCCAAGACACAAAGGGGTAGATGGAAAGTCACCTGATGGCCAGTTTGGTAAGGATGTACTTAGGGATGATGAAGCTTCCCAGATAGGTCAAGGTGTGAAAGGCTCCGAATGCCAGACGGAGAAGCAAGTGCACAGCTCTCCAAGAGGGCTCACAGAGTTTTGGGGGAAGAGTTGGCCCTATCAGCTTAAACGCTAGTGACTCCCCATGTGGAGGTGATGCCCTGTCATTGGGCCTGGGAGGGGGATTTTTGCCATTTTAACCCCACAGAATCTGAAGTCAAAGCTTATCTTTCCTCGAGGAAACAGAAATTTAACCCTGATTGGCGAATATGCTCAGCTCTCTTGCTGACTAGCTAAGCTTGGTATTTGAATACAAACTGTGACCATCTTAATTTTAAATGTGTTCTTAACAATTGTTTCCAAATGGAGCATCCTGAATAACTCACTGTTTTAGGCTTAGCATGTAGCAGAGCTGTTAAGGTCAAGGTCATTGATCACTTTAAGAACCAAGCCTTTAATGTGGGCCTCTGTGGTCTCTGAACACAAGGATACCCCCTTATCTCTAGCCCCACCCCCCAAAAGATCCATCATTTTGGGCCATTTTTCTAATTCAGCTTATTTAAGATGATTTCAAAGATCAGAATAACTCAGGAGGCCATCATCAATTTTCATGGTGTCGCTGCAGTTGGAAGTTTCTTACAGGCAGCCAGGTGATGCAGTGGATGGAGTTCAGGAAGACTTGAGTTCAAATCTGGTCTCAGAAGCTTACTAACTGTGTGAGTGACCCTGAGCAAGTCACTTACCTTCTGTTTGCCTCAGTTTCCTCATCTATAAAATGGGAATAACAATAGGACCTACCTCACAGTGTTGTTGTAAGGATCAAATAAGGTAATAATTATAAAGTGCTTGACGTGTACTAAGCACTATATAAATGTTAGCTATTATTATGGGAATTCTTTTTTTTAACTGCTGTTTTGTGGTGTCTGGGCCTTTAGAGCAGAGATTTCCAACCCTTATATAGTCACAATACCTTCTTGTTGGGTTTTGTAACAATTTTGCACCTTCAAATTGCTACATATACTATAAATGAAAAGCTGGTTATCATCATGGTCAATCAATCCAATCTTCTGCATAATAGATAGATCCAAAACTGTACTGGACAAAATGGAATCTTCGATGATTCTGAGGCACTTTTAGATCTTGCTGCCCTACACCTTGTTATTATAAGAAAGAGTATTGTGTTCAAATCCTAGCCTTGTCACTTACCACATCAAGTCACTCAGGGGGGTTGGACCAGGGGATCTCCGGGATCTGGTCGAGTTCTATAGCTTTGTTTCTTTGAGATAAATACTAGTTAACAGAGTTCCCCCAAAGAGAGTGCTGAAGAATGGGTTTTTACCAGGAGATGATAAACACGGCCCACAGATCCTCATGGCTTGGTGAAATGATAGTGGGGAAATCAGGGGCTGCTTTGGGAGGTGATACATTCCAAGTCCCCAGAAGCCTGCAAGCAAAAGTTCGGTGGCCACTTGTCAGATCTGTTGTTGAGAAGAGATTTATGTTCAGATGCAGTTTAGTTGAGATGGCCTTTAAGATCCCTTCTACATCTGGGATCTTGTAATTCAATGATATCTAAAGGCTTGAGAAAATTAATTAAAAACCAATGATTTTGTTTCTGATTTTTTTTTGGGGGGGCATCTTCACTCCTTGATTACCATGACTAATATGTTGAGTGAGTAGGTGCCTGTGGCTTTTCTCCATGGCAATGATCCATACCACATGGCTTCCCCCACCAAAAGAACAACAACATAACCACACACACATTAGCGTCATATGCAAAACAAAGAGATTCTTCCATGGGAACCATGCGATTCTATATGCAGATAGCACAGAAATCTGTTGCCATGGGAGCCACTGGGAGCCTGCAGGTAGACCAAAGGGAGCAGTGTCCAGGTCCTTTTGCTGGCGTTGGTACCCTAGCCCATCAGCTTCTTTAAATAAAGTTACCTTTGATTTTTGGTTTCTGAATAAACATGAAACTGGATTTTTCGTGCAAAATCCTGATTTCAAGGTTATTGATGCCCAGCTAAATTAATACAGTCTGTGTGATAGCATTCCAAATCCCCCGCAAAGCCTGGGATCCTCCCGTCTTCGGCAAACTTGACATTTGTTTTTCATCACGAACGGAAAGGTCACTGGCTACAGATGAATCAGGATACCTGCTTGAGTTTACATTTACATGCATTTTATTTTATTCCCCCATGCACTTTTTATGAGATCCATCATTGGAATAAAACTGTAGCAGTCCCTTATTATCCAGGTCTAATCAACTAGGAGAGTTGTCATGTGGCTTTCTTTCCATGAGAAGTCAGAACACATTTTTAATCAGAACATGAAATGTGCACTGGCTCGGGGAGCCAAACACAAACCCAGCAAGTCTGACGCCCTTGCTGTCTCTAACTTGCGACTGTCACTTCAAGGAGGCAGTGCAGAATTACGTCCTAATAGGTATTCCTCGCCTAACAGTACGGACAGTTTTATATCCAAAATCCACAGGCGTGATTAGCCAACGTGTAATTCCAAGTTTACGGCAAACGTACATCCCCTTCTCATCACATAGGGGATTTTTGGTATGGCTCAGGATAGGCACATGACCCATTCTGGGGCAGATCACCCCTCTCCCCACCTCCCCCATATCTGATAACATTTTATATTTTTTTCCAAAATACCTGTGGAGCTGACAGAGCATGATGCATTCATTTTCCTTGATTTTGTAGTGAGGGAAAAGGCTAACATGAATAATTCAAAAATAATGCTGAGACTGTTAAGATTTAGTACTGGAGAGGTCATCACAGTTGGGAGAAATGAGCTAGGAGACTATTACTATTCCATGATCTTTGAATCTCAAGGTGACATCATTATTATTTCTCTCTATCTATAATGTGGGGCTGCAACCAACTGATTGCCGTGTTTCTCATGTAGGGGAGAAAGATCAACGACATTCAGACCCCAGCATGTGAACTCCAAGCACTGTGGCAATAAAACTGTCATTAACAGTCACCACAATTTTAGCTGCGTTCGCTTCCAGGTCAAGCTGTTTTTAAAATGATAAGTGACATTGAAAGGTTGAATGGAGATCAGTCATCCTAAAGGGACCAATTTCCCTCAACAAACAACGCAAACTCTTTCATTAACATTAAATTAATTTAGTTCATTTCTTCCCCAATTGCAAAAAGTGTTCTTGGGCTGATCTAGACGCTGAAGACACTGAGCCAAGATGCACCCCGGGAAAAACCCAAACCTCTTTCCGACATGATGGACGGTAGCTGCTGGCTCTCTCCAGCAGGCGGAAAGCGTTCCCATACACTCGTATTTAATTTATTCTCATGTTCAACAAGGAGAGGAAAGAGAGCACCAAAAAATCAAATTCAGGCTGGAGGAATGTGGGGAACGTTTCCTTAACCATTTGTTACCTCCAAGTAATCAGCGATCAATCTTAACTTTCATGGGAACAGGATTAAAGAGCGCCTCCACATTCAAAAATATTCTAATGGAACAGAGCTATTACCACTGTGAAATCCTTTTTCTCCCCTTCGAAACCCCAAAGGGTCCCCACATGTTTAAAACATTCTTTTACCTCCCAGAATTGTTACAAGCTCTCTGACAGGCTTACTTTGTAATTAAAATTTTCATGTTTGTGTCAGAGCTGGGAAACGTAGCACTTCATTGGAAAGTGCAATCACTGGTGCCTTTTGTGATTTTTGTAAGGGGATTAAAAATAGGGTACCTGCAGCTCAGGCACTCAGAGCCTTGGGCGGCTGCGAGCTAATGCGGACACTGTGTCTGAGCCACCGTGGTCTGTCTTCCTCCTCGGCACCTATTTCCACCTGCAGCCACTGTCCTTTTCACCTCCTCGGCAGTAGGTGGACGCTAGCTCTCTGTCACACGAGTCACAGCCTGCTCTCAGAATGGGACTGGTGCGGGACGGAGAAGGGGACCCAGCGCAGGCTGTCCCCCTTCTGCACCTATGCCCAATGTGTCTGCTTAGGGCCGGGCTAGAAGCTGAAGTGGCCTCTGCTGGGGCCACTAGGGAACACAGCATCTGCCTGTTTTAGATCCCTGGATTCCACTGATTCCTCATTCTTGTCTAGTATTAGGAAGGACAAGGAGAAGGGAGAAAAGGAAGAAGGAAAGAAGGAGGGAAGGAGAGTAGGAAAGGAAAGTAGAAAGGAAGAAATGAAGGAGGGAAGTCAGGCAGGATGGAAGGAAGGAAAAAAGGGGGAAAGGGAGGAAGGAAGGATAGAAGGAAGGAAGGAAAAAGGAAGGAAGGAAGGAGGGAAAGAAAGAAGGAAGGAGAGAAGAAAGAAGACAAAGGAGGAAGGAAGGGAGGATAGAGAGTAAGAAGGAAGGAGGAAAAAGAAAAAGGAAGAAAACTAATGGAAGAAAGAAATGAACAAAAAAAGGAAGGAAGGAAAGAATGGTGGAAGGAAAACAAAAGAAATAAAAGGAAAAAATAAAGGTGAAGAAAAATTAGAGAAAGGAAAAAAGGTAAAAATAAAAAATAAGAAGGAAAGACAAGAAAAAGAGAAAAGAAAGTCTGGAAGGAATAGGAAGGATAAAAAAGAAGGAAAGATGAAAGTAAAGGCATGGAAAAAGAAAGAAAGAAATTTGGAAACGAAGAAAAAGGAAGAGGGGAGGAAGGAAGGAAAAAAGGGAGGGAGGGAGGGAGGAAGGGAAAGACAGAAGGAGGGAAAGAAAGAGGCAGGGGAACACATGGAACTGAGTGATCTTAAAAACAAGTTGCTGGGTTATGTTTGTAGCCCGATGAGCATTAAAGTACTTCAGGATTTCAAGCACCAGGGGCTTCCTCCCCTTGAGGTTATTCCTGCCGCTATCCCAATTCCTCTATAGTTCAGTACCTTGACTTCCAGAATTTTTCTAGACAAAAACACCCCCAACTTTGCAGAGCAATGATGCAATCATTTCTATCTGCCTGTTCTTTGGACAACAGGAATCCAGGCCAGCAGCAGACCCTGCTTGGAGCCCTCCCAGCTTGGCTCCCTTTGAGAACCCAGCGTCACCTTTACACCCCAAGGAGGCAGGCGTTGGGGGTTACGATCACCTCCACTGGAATTAAAGTGTTTTCTTCAAATACAGAAGAAAAACTGTTGGCCTGAGTGAAAACCGGGTCATAAGGCTGTGGATTTAGCTTACAGAAATCCAAAATTAATTAATTTTAAAAAATTAACCTTTAAAGACAAATGTGTTCCCTTGCCACACCCTCCCTCAAACATATGATGTGATGTAGACATAAATTATAAAACAAAAGATGTGTGTATGTGAATGTGTGATGTAAGTGTATATGGGATGTATGCGAGCATGTTATATATGTGTAAATATATGAGCATGTGGTATAAGTGTGCATGATGCATGTGAGCATATGTGTAGGAATGTGTAAGCATGTGTATGAGCTTGTGATGTGTGTAACCATGTAATGTGTGTATGTGATGTACATGTCTGAGCATGTGATTTGTATATGAGTGGGTGTGATAGGTATGAGTGTGTATCCTATGTGCGAGTGTGTGAGTTGTGATGTATCCTATGTGCATGTGTGAGTTCGTGATGTGTGCGTATGTGTACAAGTGTGATGTGTGTGTGTGTGATTGTGTAAGTGATGGATGTGTACGAGATGTGTATGATGAGGATATTGTGTGATATGCATTGTGATGTGTGTGTGTGGGGGGGGCGCAGATACTTGTATACTCCAGGCAGTCTCTCTACGTTTGGATCAAACCCAACACCACCACCAGTCTGCCCCCATATTGAATCTTGGCCATGTGAAGCCCCATGACTTGCCTGACGGCCAGGGACCCCAGGAAAGACGACTGCTCAGGCTCTCGGGTTCCTTTCACACATGATTTGCCTTGCACTGGGAGCCAGGCAGACGTCCAAGCTCACAGAGCATCTCACACTGTACCACATCTGCAATGCCACCCAGAGGCCGAGTTCGTTCCCCACATCCTTCTCAGGTGTGGAGCAATCATGCTGTCCTCTGGGCTTTGCCTGCTCTGGTCTGAGTGGATTAGCCCCTAATATCAGGTCCCATTCCAAGCGCTGCTAAGAGCCCTGAGCCCCCTATGCAAATGGAGGCTCGCCACCTAATATAATCATGGCAAAGCCCCTCACCAATATGGATCCAGGCCTGAGCCCAGCATGGCCCTGCCAGGCACAGAGAGCCTCTGCTGGGCTCCCCCCAGTGCTGGGGGGGGGGCTGCCTTTGAAGTCAGGGAGAACCTGTACTCTGCAGGGGCACAGAGGAAGAAGCAAAAACAAACAGGGGCCGTTTCCTTCCCCACCAGGAGCTCTGTTCAAAGAGAATAGTTTGGCGAACGCCTTGTGAATAATACATAGTGGCCGGAGTTTGGGTTATCCACCCGGGCTGGGCACACGGGGACCGAGTTCCTCCTCACTCCCAGGCAGCATCTCCTGCAGCAGCTCTGTGAGCCTGGGCCCCAGGCCTTTCCTGCTCAGGGCCGGGAAGATTGAAAAGAGACACCTGCTTTTATTGTCGGTGGTGGTGCAGCCAACTCCAAGGGCTCAGAAGGAATTAGAATCAAGGAGAAAACAAAGGGGTGAAATCACAAGGCGCCCATATAACTCCCTGGTAGGCATGAGGCTGCTAAGTGCAGGCTGCCTCGGGTGCCACATTGGGCTGTGTGGGTGACTCTTCGAGGGCATCCCATTAGAACACAATCCCTGGCTTATCCAGCCAAGACAGAAAGGCTTCTTTGGTGTTAGTGGACTGCACGGCCTGCTGCCTGGGACAAACCCGCCCCTTTGGAGGGGGGGGTCTGCACCAGCTTGGTCCCAGGAAGGGTTTGTGCTGCGGGTGGGTGGCAGATCATCCCTCTCAGACAGTCACAGATCCCAGAAGTGCTGAGGTATCAGTGAGCAGCAAACCAAGCCGGTCTGGCTCCTAGAAGTCAAAAAGGGAGCAGGGACCGAGCTCTGGGGAGACAAGGGCACTGACGACAGCCAACAGGTCTCCTCTCCAGGGATCCCTGCTTTCACTGACTGTGTCCCCATTTGGCCCATCATCCCGGCTAATGTGCTGGCCACGGCTCAGTCGTTGGCATGCAATGGTCCGACCTAGCACTGCACAGAAATAGCAAAGCCATAAGTGACATTATTTTGCAGATAAGAAGCAATCACATCATTAAACAAAGGTGTTTAGTGTATTGGGCTCCTAACTTTGATTTATTGCAAGGCATTTGTCTGTCACCAGCACAGGGGAAGCTATAATGCAGCTCAAGTGTTTCAAGAGAAAATTAAGTTGAACGTTGCTGCTAGCATTTTGGTTTTCACAGATGCCAAATGGGTGGGCCTCCCCTCTGCTGCCTGCAGGCCCGGCCTCAGACCCAGAGGCTAGAAAGTGCCTGAAGGGGCCAGAGGAGTTAGCCCCAGGGGTTGGGGAGCCAGGCTGGCCCAGGCCTGGAGGCAATGACAATGAGGCTGCTGATAAGCTGTGGGTGGAACAAGGGCTTCTCCAAAGCGAGTAAGAAGATTGGTTCAGTTGGGGAGGTTGGTGCCCTCCCCCTTTTCCCTAAGATTCTCTGCGTTGGACAAGTCGTGAGTGTATAACCCAATGCATCCCACTGTCTCCCACCTCGTGCTTGGAAGGATTGCTCTGATCCCACACCCGAAATCAGTGCATGAGGGAGGGCTCCCGGGCTCCCATTTTGGGGTCTTTTGGTCCCACAGACATTTCTTCTGACTCGTTGGCTCACCAGACTAGTGAGGAAAAGTATTCTTTTTAAAATGAAAAACTGCCGGCTGAGCTCCGCACACCAACTGAAGGAGTTCTGAGTTATGCTTCCGGCTGCGACATCTTGGGGAGCTCATTGATGAGGTGGTGCTGAGTGACGTGAAGGCATTTCGAAGATGCTTCATTAAACAACTTCACAGAGTGCATTGAGTTATCTGGGGGAAGGGGCCGCTGAGGGACCAGGGAGAAGTAGAATGTTGTGGAGGGCTTCCTGGACGGATTCAGAGATTAGCTATGAAATGAGAGCTAAAGAGATAACAAAATCATAATAAAACCTGCTCACCTTGCAAATGGAAGAGTTTAAGTGAGACCAAAGAGCTTTTTGTCTGGAAGGATTTGAGGTGCCTGGGGCCATGATTTTCCTGGGGCTCTTTAAGAAAGGCAGAAAGAGAGGGGTGTTACACTGGAGAAGGGGCAGGGGAAGCAAGCAAGAGAGAAGTCCCGCGGGCCGGAACTACCTTCGTGGACAGTTGTGATGACCAGGAGAGACTGGAGTCAGCGACCTAAGTTGACCTTCAGACTCTAAAAGTTGATGATTCCATGAACATTCCTAGAAAAGTGAAGGTCACCTATGTGAGATAATGAACAACTTTAGCAAAGTCGCAGGTTATAAAATAAACCCACATAAGTCATTAGCATTTTTATAGGTTACTAATAAAGCCCAGCAGCAAGAGATAGAGAAATTCCATTTATATTAACTGTAGACAATATAAAATATTTGGGAGTATTCTGCCAAGAAAAACCCAGAAACTATCTGAGCACAGTTACAAATTTCACACAAATAAAGTCAGAACTAAATATTTTGAAAAATATCAGTTGCTCATGGGTAGGCTGAGCTAATATAATAAAAAATAATATAAAAAAAATAATATAATAAAAAATAATTCTGCCTAAATTAATTTACTTATTCAGTGCCATACCAATTAATCTACCAAAAAGTATTTTATAGAGCTAGAAAAATAATAATAAAATTCACTTGGAAGAACAAAAGGTCCAGAATATCAAAGGAACTCACGAAAAGAAATGCAGGGGAAGGTGGCCCAGCTGTACCAGATCCAAGACTGTATTATAGAGCAGCAGTCATCAAAAGTATTTGGTATTGGCTGAGAGATGGAGTGATGGATCAGTGGAGTAGGTTAGGCACACAAGACACAGTTGTTAATGACTATCGTAATCTACAGTTTGATTAACCCGGTGAATCCAGCTTCTGGGATAGGAACTCACTGTTTGACAAAAACTGCTGGGAAAACTGGGAAAGAGGATGGCAGAAACTAGGCACAGACCAACAGCTTATACCATATACCAAGATGAGGTCTAAATACACACAGGATTTAGGCATAAAGGGCGATATGAGAAAATTAGGAGAGCAAGAAATAGTTTATCTGTCAGATCTACGGAGAAGGGAAGAATTTATGATCAAACAAGAGATCGAGGACATTATAAAATGCAAAGTGGACAATTTTGATTACATTAAATTAAAAAGGTTTTGCACAGACAAAGTCAATGCAACCAATATTAGAAGGAAAGCAGAAAGCTGGGAAACAATTTTTACTAACAGTGTCTCTGATAAAGGCCTCATTTCTAAAATATATAGAGACCTGAGTTGAACTGATGAGAATACAAATCATTCCTCAATTGATAAATGGTCAAAGGATATGAACAGGCAGTTTTCAGAGGAAGAAATTAAAACCATCTATAGTCATATGGAAAAAAATGCTCTAAATCACTTTTTGGTTAGAGAAATGCAAATTAAGACAACTCTGAGGCACCACATCACACCTATCAGGTTGGCAATTATGGCAAAACAGGAAAATAATAAATGTTGGAGAAGATGCGGGAAAATTGGAACATTAAGGTATTGTTGGTGGAGTTGTGAACTGATCTAATCATTCTGGAAAGCAATTTGGAACTATGCCCAAAGGCTATAAAACTGCATACACTTCGGTTCAGCAATACCACTACTAAGTCTATATCCCAAAGAGAGCATAAAAGAGGGAAAAAGACCTACATGCACAAAAATATTTATAGCAGCTCTGTTTGTGGTGGCCAAGAATTGGAAATGGAGGGGATGCCCATCCATTGGGGAATCACTGAACAAGTTGTGGTATATGAATGTAATGGAATACTATTGTTCCATTAGAAATGATGAGCAGCCAGATTTCAGAAAAACCTGGAAAGATGTATATGAACTGATACTAAGTGAAGTGAGCAGAACCAGTAGAACATCGTACACAGTAACAGCCACATGGTGAGATGACCGACTTTGATAGACTTAGCTCTTCTCAGCAATGCAAGGATCTAAGACAGTTCCAAAAGACTCATGATGGAAAATGCTATCCACATCCAGAGAAAGAATTATGGAGCTTGAATGCAAATTTAAGCACAGTATTTTCTTCTCTCTCTCTCTTTTTCCTTTCTCATGATTTTCCCCTTTTGTTCTGATTCTTCTTTCACAACATGACTCATGTGGAAATATTTTAATATGATTGTACACATACAGCCTATATCAGATTGCATGTCATCTTGGGGAAGGGGGAGTGGAGAGGGGGAAAAATTTAGAATTCAAAATCTTAGAAAAGTGAATGGTGCAAATCAAAATATATATATATATATATATATATATATATATATATATATATATATATATATATATATATATATATATATATATATATATTTAATAAAAAAGTGAAGTTTACTAATTGTCCAGCTCAGTGTTTTAGCATTGGGAATGACCTCAGAGCCATTTCATCTGACCTGTACCTGAGCGAAGGTCTCGGCAGCATCCCATAACCCCTCAGTGCTATCCAGCCTCTTGCTTGAAGAGCTCCAAAGAGAAGGCACACTTGCTCAGCTCCATGCTTACTTGTAGAGCTTCCCCGAACTGAGGTTGGCTAGATGGGGATGAGCAGGATGGGGAGGGAGCTCAAAGCCATTTCTTATAAGGGATAGGAGAAGGGACTGGGGGCATTCAGCCTGGAGAAGAGAGGCCTGGGTGGGTGGGGGTAAATGCCCATCACCTGGGAAATAGATTGGAGCTATTCTAGACAGCTTAAGCAGGAAAAACCAAAAGCACTGGGATGAAGACAGTGGGAGGACGCAAATTTCTGCTCAGTAAACACCATTCCAGCCATCAGAATTGCCCAGCATTGGAGTGGGTGTCCTCAGATGGCAATGAGTTCGCCTCTGGCAGGGACTTCAATGTCCACCGGCTGGGGATGTCAACATTAAACAGGGCTGGAGCAAGAGCTTTCTTGGGCCTCTGAAAGGCAGCGATAGTAGTTGGTCGAGGCCGGTTTCTTAAATAATGACTGAAACATGGTAGTGGAATGTCAAACTGTTTGGTTCATTTCACAGCAAATTCTAGAATTTTATAAAAAGCTGGGTCAACCAATGACTAAGTGCTGACTGAAGTTGCCAATTATTCAATCAGCATCAATCAGTAAACATTTATTAAGTACTTCCTGGGCAGCTAGGTGGTGCAGTAGATAGAGCACAGGGCCTGGAGTCAGGAATTTCTCATCTTCATAAGTTCAAATCTGGCCTCAGACACCTCCTATCTGTGTCACCCTGGGTAAGTCACTTCACCCTGTTTGCCTCAGTTTCCTCATCTGTAAAATGAGCTGGAGAAGGAAATCACAAACCAAGCCAGTGCCTTTGCCAAGAAAACTCCAAGTGGGGTCATGAAGGATTGGACACAATTGAAACAGCCAAACAACCACAAAAAAAGCCAGACACTGTGCTGAGCCTGGGACTACGAAAAGAGGCAAGAGACAGTCCCTGCCCTCAAGAGGCTTAAAGTGTAGTGGACATTTCTTAAGTGCCTCTTGTGTGCACTGTGCTAGGGCCCAAGATTAAAGACAGAAAACCAATAGGCCTCGCTCTGAGCATAAGTAGGGGAATTTGGGAGAAGGGCATCTACAAGAGGAAAACGACGAGTCCTGTTTGGGAGACCCCAGGGACATCCAAGCTCAGAGGTCAAGCAGGTAGTTGGTGATTTGGATCAAGAGCTCAGGAGGAAGACTGGTACTGGACATGGCTACTTGGGAGTCCTCTGTGCAGAGATGGTGATTAAACCCTTAGGAGAGAGGCTGGCAAGGCAGGTGCTGCATGCATGAGGAATAAGACTTACTCCCCTGAGATGTCACCAATAATGTGGAAGATGAGTCCCTTCCAATAGAGAATAGGAGCGGCAGCCAGGTGGCGCAGTGGATAGAGCACCGGCCCTGGTAGTCAGGAGGACCTGAGTTCAAATCCGGCCTCATACCAAACACTTGATACTTACTAGCTGTGTGACCCTGGGCAAGTCACTTAACCCCAATTGCCTAAAAAAAAAACCCAATAGGGAATAGGTTCTCCAAATGTTCCTACTCACAGGTGAAATCGTACTTGTTTGGTTGTTTTAGCTGTATCTGACTTCATAGCCCCATTTGGGATTTTCTTGGCAAAGTCACCATTTTTTTTCTTCAGATCGTTTTGTAGATGAGGAAACTGAGGCAAAGAGGATTAAGTGATCCGTCCAGGGTTACATAGCTAGTAAGTGTCTGAGGTTAGATTTGAACTCTGGAACATGAATCTTCCTGACTCCAGGCCCAGCACTCTATCCCTTATATTACCTAGCTGCCCATGAAATGGTACTAGTTGCATTATATCTCAGCATACTACAAAGCCTCATAAGTGAAACTCACAGTATTACAAAAGAGATTAATCTAACAATCCATACATGACACAGAAAGTGGGTGAAAATTTCCTGTTGCTGACCTTACTCCATACAACTAGACTGGGAGCCTATGAAGTTAGTATAATCAGTCTATATCTTAGACAGGAACTGCCGATGGACAATGCGCGGGGCCCAGAAGGACGCACTAGGAGGTGAGAGAGTTAGGTGGCATTTGGGAAGCGATGCGTTACTCTCACTGTCATCGCCTTTTTAAGCATTTAAAGTCCCATGTCTACTCCCAAACCTACATGAAAGTGGTTGCCTTACATAGACCCAAATATTCATAATGGCACTCTGTGGTAACAAAGAACGGAAACAAAGTAGGTGCTCATTGGCTGGAATAAATGAAAAACTAACTCATGAATGTAAAGACCTGAGTTCGGATTTGAACCTCAGAAATTTGCTAGCTACATGACCCTGAACAAACCACTTAACCTTTGTCTGCCTCAGTTTCCTCATCTAGAAAATGGGGATCATGACAGCATCTACCTCCCAGGGTTATTGTGAGGATATGAGATACTAATCGTGAAGCGCTTTGGAAACCTTAAAATGTTATGTAAATGATAGCCATTATTACAACAATGAACATGGAGAATTCAAAGAAACAGGAAGACTCGTGTTTGAGTGCAATAAACAGAATCAAAAGGATATACACAATGACTAGTAATAATGAATAGCTAGCGCTTTTGTAGTGTCTATTATGTGCCAGCCAGTGTCCCAAGCCCCGTACAAAGGCAACAGAGAAAATCACCGAGAGGAAATCGGACCCCCTGGAACCAAAAAACACCAAAGGTCTCAGAGAATGGGTAACGATGGATGTCTGCCCCGTAAGGAGGACAGAGGCGAGCCTACTTGGGCGGAACACCATACACACTGGGAGGAAGAGTCACTATACTAGAGGTTCGGGCTTCTTTTTTTCATCACAAGGGGGGAATTCGGTCAGGAAGATGGTGGTAAAATGTGATACAAAGGCAGGAAGAGTCACTAAAATTCATTTTATTTTTACTTTTTAAAGAGGGGAACTTTAGAAATGCTGCCTTCTCTACACTGACGGCCCGTGAGTCCTCAAGGTATAGTAGCTAGAGCTTAAGACTTGCATTCCAGGAGGCCTGGGTTGGAGTCTTGGCCCCCATGTTTCCTCCGCGCAGGACTAAGGGTAGTCCTCCAGCCTCAATGTGCTGACCTGTAAAATGTGAATTACAGCCCCGGCAGTGGTCGTCATGAGACTCACACAAGGTCGATCAACGCACCAACCGGTGCTGAGGTCCTTCCTGTGATGGGGGGATGGGGACAAGCGTGCAAAGCACGAGACACGCATTCCGCATAAGGAATCCCCAACTGAATGGGGGAATCACCAGGTACATACATCTGTCTGTGTGTTATTACTATAGATGCGTACAGTTAGCTGTTCAGCAGAATTCTAAAGGGCATCAGGACAAATACAGACAAAGCAGTCCAACATCAGGCAGTTTGGGCAGCGAGGCATGAGCAGTAGGGTAGAATTAGGAAAAGCCCCGGGCCCCGGGTGCTGTCCGAGCCCGTTTTAAAGGAAGAGAGGGATGCTGATACGGAGGTGAGGGCGGGCACGTCCTGGGCCGGGGGCACAGCCATTGCAAAGGCTTGGAGACAGGATCTGCAGTGACAAGTGTAAAGAACTCATGAAAAGCATCTTGCAGACTTTGCAGGACCACATAGAATTAGTTATAAATAACGAAGTACCATCTTAATTTGGAAGAAAAATGCATTCTATTATTGCCAGTTAGCAAGCATTTATGAAGTGCCCACTCTGTGCTGGCATTGTGTTAAGTGCTGACGAGACAAGAAAGGCAAAAACCTGGCGTCTGCCCTCTCAGAGCTTCCAGTCTAATGGTGGAAACAAAGTGCAAATAACCATGAGCAGACAATACGCATACAGGAGAAGCTGGGGATGATCTTGAGGGGACAATTGAAGGCAGGCCTATGAGGCCGGGGGGCCGCCACGGCTCCAGACCCTGTTCTGGAGGGGGGGACAGAGGGCTACCTCAGCCTCAGAAGCCTCATTGGCATAATCCGGCTCTGCCACCATCTCCCGGTCACTGGGGGTGGCTCCCGTCTTCCCCAAGCCTCACTTTCCCAGTCTTCCAAATGATGGGGTGGACTGGGTGATCTCTTAGGGACTTGTAGCTCTGGATCTGGAGTAATGACAATGGTGGGAAGGGCCTGGCTCTTTCTCTTATAACAATACACCAACAATAAAAATAATAGTAACGTTATATAGCACTTCAAGGTTTGCAGAATGCTTTACAAATATTATCTCCCTTTTCCCTCACAACAACTCTGGGAAAAAGATACCATTGTCATTCCCATTTTACAGATAAGGAAACTGAGACAGAGAGATGAAGTCAGGCCCACACGGCTTCTGAGTATACATATATACATATACACATAAAGCATAATTTTGAAGTGATAAAATACAAATATATACAAAGCACATATTTGTGCATAAAATGCTAATATACACAAGATGGTTTCAGTGAGACATCAGAGCAGTATTTGAAGTCAAGTCTTCCTGACTCCCAGGCTGAAGCATCTAGCCATCTCACTTAATGTTTGAGAAAGATAAAACTGTCTAGCGCCTGACCACTAGCTTGCTGCCCTTTGAGTCACACAACCAATGTCTAACCCAGGGCTCCAGGGTCTCTTTGGGCATCATGGACCCTTCCTGGTGAAGCTTCTGGTCCTCTTCTCAGAATCATGTTTTTAAATGCATAAAACACCCTACACAACATTTTGAAAGAAACCAGCAGTGAGGCCTAAATAGAGATGTAAGGTTTTTTCTCACCCAATTTGGCAGACACCCTGAGTCTCTGTTACTTTTTGACTTTATATCCCTGTCACTGCCCACTGATGTCCCCCCTCCAAAGAATCCTCATCACTGCTACTATCGTCCCCGTCACCCAGAAGGAGACTCCCTTTTGCTATTCGTGGCTGGAGTCAAACCAAAGCTACGCATTGGCTGTGTTTGGAGATGCCCGTCTCATTCTCCTAGTTTTCCCACCGCAAGTAAAACATATCATCTCAAGGAAAGGCACGTTTCAAGAACCTGCCTAGAAAGCCCAGGTACTTCAGGGCAGGTTCTAGAGCCACCATTTTCTTGCCATTATTCTTGGTTTGGGTTTCTGGAACTCAAGGAGAACTTGCCAGTTCCCCTGCCACCATCTTTCATACCAAGTCTGGGTTCCCAGTTCTGTGCAGTGCTGTGAGAGCTCAGCTCTGACTCAGCACCCCTTGTCACTGGCCTCTGTCCCCTCTGCTGTCTTTGTGCAGCCTTATCTGGAGCTGTTCAGCACCTCCTTCCACCTCTACTTCCACAAGGTGCTTCCTCCCCCAGTGCTAGATCTGTCTACACACGACCGTCCCCACTTTGGCACGTTTGGAACCCAGCCTCTGGGCAAGGAACACAGCCTCCCACCCTCACCCCAACATGTGCTGAAATTTCCTCCCCAGGCATTAGCTCTTGTCTCCAGACAACTTCCTATAAACCTCTGGCAGGGTGAATGTGAATCTGTTTCTTGTCTTTAACACCTTTGTGTCAATGTTTTATCAGTTGTTTTCCTCTTGTGACAAGCTGCCTCTGAGGCTGGAGTGGTTATGAAAGGAAGCAGGGCGTGGTGGAAAAGGGGCCAGATTGAAGCCAGAGGGTCTGCACTGGAATCCTGGGTTGCCTTGCCACTTCCCACCTGAGACCGTGGATAAGCCTCTTGTCCTCCTGAGCCCCTGTTTCCTCGTTGTGAACAAGGGTGCTGGATGGCATGACCTTTGTGATCCTTCCAGGTCTGAATCTGCTTTCTTAGGCAGGGTAATCTGAGGGGAGAGGCAAGCCTTGGAGGACATGTTACTCTGTTGGAAGATGATGCAAGTGTTCTGAGGACCTAGGAGTGGGGCCTTTGGCAGCGGGGAAAACCAAAGCACCCAAACCAAGCCAACTGTACTGGGCTGTTGGAGCCTCACTCCACTCTCTTTATGAAGTATTGACGATCCAGATCTTTTTCTTCCTCTTGCCAATCTTGGATCAATCCCTGACTTCTGAACTAATAAGTTTCACCTTATTGAATTTGTTGGACTCTGGGATTGGCAGAAAAGATGTGTGTGATTGATTCCTTGCAGTTTTGTGTCTTCTGCAAATTACATGCAGATGCCATCTGTGCCTTTGTCCAAGTCAGTGAAAAAAAGTTCAAGCAGCCCAGAGCCAGGGGCAGACTTCTGGTCAATCCTTTTGTGACCTCTTTCCAGGATGACATGAAACCATTCATTCAGCCCCTACTCTGGCTTCAATCACTCAGCCAGTTCTAGATCCAAGTCTCCTCTCCTCTGGCCCACATCTCACCATCTTTCCCACAAGGACAGCGTGAGAATCTGTCAAAAGTTCCTCCAAACTTACAGCAATCTGAGTCAGATAACTCTGATAGAAAAGGGAAATGGAGTTGAGCTGACGTAGTCTGCCTTGCTGAAGCCATAGCGCATCTTGATGGGCACTTCCTTTTCCAAAAATTCACTTTGTACTCCTTTCAATGAGACAATTTTACCAGGAACCAGTGTTCAGCTCCCTGGCTTATAGTTTACAGACCACACAGGCTCCCCTTTCTTTAAGATCAGGAACTTTGCCCTTCTCCAATTCTAGGATGTCTCTCCTGTCCTCTCAGATCTTTCAGAATCAGTGACAGGAGGAGTTCAGCAACACACCTGCCACCGGAACATGAGGTTGGGTTGGGCCTGGTGACTTGCACGCCTTGGGGAAGTTGGGTGTTCTGCCATGACGGCTTTTGGCTGTGAGCTTCCTATGAGCCAATTTTATTCTCTCCTCTCCAATTCAGAGGCCATTCTCCCGTGCAGAGAAAACCGGAACAAAACTGGACAGAGCAGCTCTGCCTTCTTTCTGTCATCAGATGCTGTCAATTATACCATCCACACCTGGCTGTAGTCCTAGCTCCTGGAGCCTGTCCTTTTCCCCAGTACGTTCTCCATAGACATTCTCTTTGTCATTGGCATTAATTTTCCTCACCTGCCTCAGTTTATTTCAGAGTTCAGATGCCTAACACTATGACAAGACTCTCCCATGCTTTTGTATTCATCTTCTATAAAATTTATATATACAAATATGTTATATTATATATTAAATATATATATAATAGAAATATATATATGTATATAATTTAATTAACTCCCTATATATCCACATTAGATTCTTTTGAGGACTCCTTTTTCTCCTTATAAGAATTCTTTCTCTTTTTTTTTTTTTGTCCTCAGAAAGTCATTCTTTAGAGCTTTCTATCTTTCCCTTGTAAAATTTTAGGCCATTGGACCCAACCTATATTTTCTCTTAACCCTTTAGAATATGTTCTCCTCAAATGTGCATCAGACTATGCTTCCTTCTCTTTCACAAATTCCAAGTTAGAGCATTTATCTAAATTGGAGTATTACTTCCGCCTAAGGTTACCAAGATTTTTGTCTCACCAAACCATTCTTTCTTATAGGAGAACATAAGATATTAAAAAAAAATTCCCTTTTTTGGTTCCTTCATCTTTTGAAGGATGCAATTATCCCTGGAAGATGTCAAGAAATTATTAAATGTTTTCTTTTGGTCAGAGTGAGTAGCCTCAATAGCTGCCTGATAATTCAGAGTCGTCTATCACTACACTATCCTATTCTGTGCCATGCTGTTGGACTTCACAAATTAAATCATTGAAAATGGATAAATATTTGTTGCCTCTTTCTGTCTGGGTGGTCTATAGTCTAATATGATAATTCTATTGCTTCTGTCTTGCCCACATTCTTCTTTACCCACTTACTTTCTTACATACTTCCTTTCTGTTCTGCCTCCTGGATTTTCTTACTTGAATTTTCTTTTTAATATTGAATTTTACATGAATATTCTTTTAATATGTCTTACATGAATATTCTCTTTAATATTAATAATAATTAATAAACAATGCTCTTTTAGTTTATCATGTGTTTGAATAAAGTATGCTCTTTCAGAACCAAATTTCATCCACGAGTCCCATTCCACCAATTCTGAGATGTGACAGCTCTGAGGTTACTTGCCTCATGTGTTCAGATCTCCAATTTTAATCTGTTATTCATAGTGTTTGCATGTTGTAGGTATCAAGGATTGTAGCCCAATAAGCTTAGAGTCTGGTGGGATCTTAGACAATTTCCTCATTTTACAGCTGAAGAAACTGAGGCCCATGAAGGCCCATCACCTGCTGCGGACCAGTGGAGAGAGGTCAGAGGGCCTGGGCTTGAATCCAGATCTGTTATTGCCTACCTGTTTGACCCTGGCAATTCATTTCCCTTCCCGGACTTTAGCTTCGTATCTGTCAAATGAGATGTTGGATGGGTGGTGTACACGGTGCCATTATTTGTAAAAGTTTTGTGAGGCAGAAGGTCAACACCTCCTCCTCTCTTCCATCTCCTTTCCTCTCCCTGACCCTTCCCCCAACCCCTGTCAATCAGGAGGATGAGTGACTGTAGAAGAAGGTGACCTAACTCTCAGTGTTCGTGGCATCGGCACTGTTCCTAAACTTTGGACATCTTTAAAGTTACCCTGTTGGCCAGTGGTAGGATCAAACCTCTCCTTCAACCGAGGCAAAAAATAAACATGATGTTTGTTTTTCTTTAAACTTAAGTGTATATGGTGGTTTTTCCCCACCTGAGGCTGATTTTCTTCTCTCTTAGTTCAGCAATTAAATGCACCAATAAGTGCCTTTTCTTTGGGAAGGAAAAAGGTGAACAGAATGTTGGGGTGACTCAGTGGACATCAGGCAGGGAGGAAGCTTGCCTCCTCCTTGGGCTCCATCATCAAGCAGATACCATACAGCAAAGGGAGCTGGGCACAGGGGAGGGAAGGACAGGTTGCTCCAACCAGCAGCTCCCAGGCATCAGTTTGCAGTGAAAGCCCCCCTCCCCACCAGACTGTTCTGTGCAAACCTGAGAGTGGGTGTCGCAGAAGCTTCTGATGTCTGTGGGAAGGCGGTTGACAAGGAATGCCAGATTGTGGTGTTTCATATCACCAATGATTCAAATGAATGTTTGCTCTCCTTCCCCTTGCCTCTTTTCTAATTCTACAAGCTTGACTTCCTATCTGGTGAAACTTACATTTATTTGTAATCTCACTGCTTACACTCCACTGAACAATAAAAGAACAATAAACTTAATAAAAAGCCCAAGTGATTGGAAATTGCTCTGGGAACGGCAGTCCAGTATGAAAGCCATAAATTTACTTGTAGACTCGTGACAATGTCAGCTAATTTTTATGAAAAGCCCACCACATGGCATGCCACCAAAATGCCGAGATCAGCCGCATGTCACCCAT
Source organism: Phascolarctos cinereus (assembly GCF_003287225.1). NCBI lineage: Eukaryota > Metazoa > Chordata > Mammalia > Diprotodontia > Phascolarctidae > Phascolarctos > Phascolarctos cinereus. The sequence goes on from NW_027555736.1 coordinate 5,676,921, forward strand.
CATGCTTCCCTTGATAACAAAATGGGAAATGCATCATAAAATGATGTTTTGGACCACAAATTCATCTGGAAATGCTCACAGAATCCGGTAACATTTCTTTCCTGACCCTGTCTTGCACCTGAACTTTGAATTAATCATTCCTTTTCTATAGAGCCATAGAATACCCCTGGTACCATTGTGAAAAGGGAAACAAAGCTAGAAAAATAACCATCAGAAATATCTCCCACCATGATGTGCTTGATTGACCAATATTACCAAGTCAACCGTAGACCTAATTAGTCTGTGGAACAACAGCAGTGATAAGGACTGAAAACTTAATCTGAATCCCATCATAGCCAACAATGCACCTCTAAATAAATCATCTGGGGCCTGCTTCTCCTCTCTCACAACCCTATGGGAGAGCACGGTTGTTGCCTTCTCCCGAAAGATCATGGAGAATGAGAAATTGGGCCTTCTGTCTCTCGGCGGTTAGAAACACCCGACCTGATCAGCCACACTGCCTTCTCATTCAGTCTCGGCACCCACAAAACATTGCTCATGGACTCCAGAAAGTGAAGTTGTTAAAAACAAAGTGTAGTCTGAATGTGACTGCTGGGGAAACTGCCAGCTAGGTGAATAAATAGTGTAAATGTGTAAGACATGAGAAATGCTAACTTGGTTTTCTTTTATGGAGAGTTTTATATGTGAAACCTAGCTAAGAAATGAGGAGCAAGTGTGAAGCTGTTATCTTGTATAAATAGACATTTCCAGAGATCTCTTGCTTCCTTACCAACCGATCTCAGGAAGGCAGAAAGTGGGACCTGAGGCTGCGCCATCGAGATGGGAAGGCACGGACAGAAGCAGAGGTGGGTAGGTGAGGGAGAAGACTGGAGCCAGAGGGATTGGTCCAGGCCCAGGAGAGCATGGCCTTGGGGAGCCCGCCACAGAAGTGGGTTATCTCAGATGGTCAGACGGTCAGGGGTTACAACAGGAAGGGCCTTCTAGTCCAATGCTCTTATGTCATAGGGAAGGAAGCTGAATTGTTTGAGGTCACACAGAGAGTAAGCCACAAAGCTGGAGTGAGAGCCCGGGATCTCTGAGGCTGAAGGGGCCTCTGCTGGGGAATTCAGAGAGGTCTCAGTCAGAAGTCAGTTTGGAGGGACTTAGGGCTTTTAATAGGCAAGGGGAGGAGGTATCATGTTCCAGGAGTGGGGTTCAGCCGGGGCAAAGGAACAGAGATGGGAGATGAATGTTGTGGGTGAAGAACAATAAGAAGAGGAGTTTGGCTTAGCTGGAATGAAGGAACAAGCACCTTACCCATACTATCTCATTTAATCCTCACAACAACCCTGGGAGGTAGGTACTATCCCCATTTTACAGTTGAGGAAACTGAGGCAGACAGAGGTTAAGTGACTGGCCCAAGGTCACACGGCTAGTTAAATATCTGAGGCAGGGCTCAAACTCAAGTCCAGCACCCTTTCCACTGCCTCAACAGAAGAGTACTTAGCTTAGGACCAGGGCATGAACAGTTTTAAATACCAAACAGTAGAACTTGTATTTGTTCCTAGAGGTAACATGGCGGAGTTTACTGCTGAGCAGGGAGAGGGACTTAAGAAATTGGGAGCAGGTGGCTGGTGACTCACATTTCCTTTGGATTTTGTTTGCTGCTGGAGGGGACCAATTACCAAGCTGGTATAAACAAAACTTCCATTTATTGTCAGGATCTGGCCCCAGAGATATTATCCTTCATTCACTACTTTTGTTAATCGCCTTCCCGGACTAAGGCCGGATATTATTCACTGGAGATACAAAGGCAAAAGCAAGGCTATCCTTGTCTTCAAGGGGCTGATATTCTATTGAGGGAAAGCAATGTATCTGTATAAATGAATGAATGAAAAAATGAATGAATGGATGGATGAATGACTACGAAAGGAAAGCAATTGCTGAGGTTCCTGGGCACTGGGTGTGGGTGGGGGTGGGCAGCAGACCCGGGAAGGCCATCTGGAGCATATGGTGTTAGAAGAGAGTTAAGGCATAGATAACAATTCCTTCTCAAAGTATGACTTCCCCATGTCTCCCAACCTAATGCGATTGAGGGAGTGTGACTGTGAGTACTCTTGGAAATCTTGACAATTTCTGCCTTGTTTATCCTCCCATCAGATCAGAGGATTATTTCAATCAACTTTCCCATGCTGCCTCTTCCTTGTTACCAATAGCGGAACTTACAGCATGCTTAATTTTACCCAGGAAGCGCTCCTTTGATGCTTTATGTACACAACAATGGGCTTTTAGCTGTAATTGTTGAAAATGAACATATATTTAAAAGAAAAGGTAAGCCTGGATTTAAAATCCATTCATGTGAAATTAAGAGACAGCATTCAATTTCAATGAAATGACAAGAGCGTAATGGATTTTAAATGCAAGATAAATGTGGACATGAAGCTAAACATTTACGAAGTATAAATGGAGGGAAGCTGAGAGATTTATTTGTCAAGTGATAAAACATCTTCCAGTCCTGACGTTGGCTTTTACGATGGTATTATGCCTTATCATCTCAAATTGGAGTAATTAGACAAAAAGGCATGGGCTGGCCAGAGGCGCAGGAGCAGGCGATGACACCGCCCTTCTCTTACGAGACAAGTGCCTGGTTGAGTTGCTTGGGGACAAGCCCCCCAAAAGATGCTGTGAGGCTCCGACAAGTGGCATGTCATAAGGAGCTGAGGATCAGCCCAGTGTTTTTCTCCATTACTCCAGTTATTAAAACTTGATTTGTAAGAGCTCATCAACATACCTGAGGTGTCCTTTCTTAAAGTTTCATGTTCTCATTATTTGATTTCTAGATGCTGAAGCAAAAGGAGATGAAGCAATAACCCTGCTCTGGGCTGGCCAAGGTTAGGGGGCCACTCTGGCCCCTTCTCCAGGCTTGGTTCACATTTTTTAAATTAAGGGTTTTTATCTTACCCACCAAAAATATAAGGGTGAAGATGGGAATGGAGCCGTCCCCTCTGGCCCCAGGCCAACCCAATCTGGAAAAGACACAAGTTTCCCATAATTTGAAGACCAGCAGTAAAAAATGAAGCTATTGTTTCTCTGGCTTTTATTTTGTTGTTTGCAATAAAAATAAAATAAAATAAAATAAATCTGTTTCTATGTTGCTTTCCAGAAAACAGTCTTATAACTTTGTCTCCCACAAGACAGGACAGCTCTTGAGAAAAGTGAGTCAAGGCCAGACCAGACTGGAGCCCCACTTGGTAACTGGCTGCAGAGAGACTCACTCACTGGACAGCGAGAACGCCGGGAGGATCGGGCTTTCCGCAGTCCCAATCTTGAAGCCTTAGCTATATGAAGCCAGGCGGGGAAGGAGGGAGAAAAAGAGCACAAACACGCACACGGCATGTGCTATGTGCCAGGTACACATGTTCTACAAATGTTATTTTGTTTGACCCTCCCAACAGCCCTGTGGGGCAAGCACTGAGCAAATGGAAGCAAACAAGGTCAAGTGACTTACCCAGGGTCACACAGCAAATGTCTGGGCCTGGATTTGAACTCAGGTCTTTCTGACTCCAGGTCTGGCACTCTACCCACTGAGCCACCTAGCTGCCTCTTAGAGGAGGCAGTCACTGCTTCTAGAGCCTTGCACATACATCATGAGGATAAGCACCCGGTTACACCAAAGAATGGTACGAAAGCTAAGTCTGGGTTCCAGGACAGAGGTGACCACTCCCATTTCTATGGTGCTTTGCAGTTCGTCTCCATTATTGCTCTAGACCCATTCAATAATCCTGCAAGGTTAGGCTGTGGAAGGAGCCATCTTCATCTCCAGATGAAGAAACTGAGACTTCGATAGGGAAGTGACTCACACAAGGTCATTTGGCATTTAGTTTCTTCCAAGTACAAGTCCATGGGACCATCTTGATTGTACCTTGCTTTTTTTGCCATGATGTCCAAGGGCCTGAAATCATAGATTTGAGCTGGAAGGGCCAACTCTCTCACTGGATAGAGGAGGAAACAGAGGTTTTGAGCAGTTATGACCATCTAGGGCCGTTCCTCATAAGATACATCATAGATTGAAATTTAGAGGGCACTTGGTGTGACCAAGGTCACATAGGGGCCAAGGATCATCTCTGGCATTCAAACCCAGACCCTCTAAATGTAAAATAAATGTCTTCTTCTTCTATCAAGCTGCTTTGCACCAGCTAACACTTCTAAAACTGTGGAAGAATAGGTCTCATTTCTGACATGATGTAAAGAATTTTTTAAAAGAACATCCCTCTTTACTCTGAAGTTCTACGTGTGTGTGTGTGTGTGTGTGTGTGTGTGTGTATTCTGGTCATCTGTATTTTTAGGGACATATGAATATTTATATATATGTTAAACGATCTTTTGGAAGTTGGTGCTAATGTATCCAATTTGAGTCAGCCAACCAGAGCTATGAGAGATTTTGTGCTCATTGTGGTCTCAGAAGTAGCTGTGGGTCCCCCTTCCCCCACCCCCACTAATACAACTATCTGAGAGTTTACACCTGTGTTTGTAAGGGGAGGGGTGGAGGATGGGGGAGGGGTACTCTCAGCTGGAGTCTGGCTCTCTCCAATTGGGGCATGCTGCCAGATGCTCCCATGTGACTACAGCCATGAGTCAATGATGGCTCCCTCTTGAAATTGCTTGGTAAATATTTCATCGTCACTTGCCAGTGTGTGTGTGTTCTGTTTGCCTTCTAGACAAAGGAAAGTCCTTGAGGACCAAGGACATCACTTTACCTCTGTTCCCTTGGCACCTAGCATTGTACCTGGCATACTGCAGGCACTTAATAAATGCTTGTTCTGTTGAAATGAATTTTTTTCTTTAAGAAATCAGCCAAAAATTGCTTAAGCAAACCCTTGGAAAGTTCAGGTGACAAAATTTGTGATTTTAATCAAAGACACAGAAGTCCTGAGGACTCTTCTCTTAATTGACGTGAATATAGTCTTAACATGACTTTGAAGCCAACTCTCCAATAATCATGGTGATCAATGTCTATACTATGCATCCTTCCCAAATTTGCCTTTGACATAAATGGACACAGTTTTCAGCCTTCTTGAGAGGTGATGTGGTGTATTGGAAAATATCATTAACCTTGGTGTTGACTAGAAGATCTGATTCCGAATCCTGGCATAGTAGGCACCTTACTACTGGCATAGTAGGTATGTGTCCCTGAACATGTGACTCCCCTTATCTGAGCCTCAGTTTTCTTCTCTGTACAATGGGAATCCCTGCACTTGTGCTACTCTCTGCATGGGATTAATGGGCAGTGTAGGCTTTGTCAGCCTAAAAGTTCTTCTCAAAGTGAGTTCTTTAGACAAAGTGGGGCTTCTAATGGCATCCCCAAGTCCCCATGCAAAAGAAGCCTGAATTCTGTCTCCATTTGCTGTTATTGCATCCAGATGATTCTGAAGGCTCTGTCCTGACTCTTGGGAGAACAGATTGATTTCATTTCAACTCTAACCATAAGCTGTATTGTTTCCAGTTCCATCTTAATGTGGTTTGGGTGGGTAGTGCTCTCAACCATTCCTAATCCATTACTTGGAACATTCTTCACTTGGGAGACCTGGAGAAGTTGGGGAATGTCAGAGTGCTTTTTTTTTTTTTTTACTTAGCACATCCATGGCAGCAGCACGGTCCTGGAGAGTGTATCAGCTAGTGAGAAACAAATGGGCAATACTCATAGGAATTCACACATGTATATGCTGGAGGGATTTCTTGGCAAAAATAAACCTTTTCCTGGGAGTTGATGAGGGATTCTGGAATTGACCAATGTCCCGCAGCCATTGACTTGGGCAGTTTTCCTCAAGATGAAATTTAAAAAAAATATTGGTACATATTGTGTTCATACAACAGATGCCTCCCAACAAATACCCCCAAAGTCCTCCCCTGGAAAGTACATTCCATAGAGATGTGTAGTTTATCGAACAGAAGTAGGGGTGATGTTCTTGAGCTTTGACAAGATGGTACTGGTGTTGTAAAAATTAATTTGCTTTTAACATTTTTAACATTTTCAACATTTCAATATATCGAATTTCAACATTCACTTTTATAAGATTTTGAGTTCCAAATTCCCCCTACCCTTCCTTCCCTCCCCCTTCCCCAAGACAGCATGCGATCTGATATAGGCTATATATGTACAATCATATTAAACATATTTCCACACTAGTCATGTTGTGAAAGAAGAATCAGAACAAAAGGGAAAAACCATGAGAAAGAAAAAAAAAACAAAAAAGAGAAAATAGTATGTTTCGATGTGCATTCAGACTCCATGGTTCTTTCTCTGGATGTGGACAGCATTTTCCATCATGAGTCTTTTGGAATTGTCTTAGATCATTGCATTGCTGAGAAGAACTAAGTTTATCAAAGTCAGTCATTGCATAATGTGGCTGTACTGTGAGCAATGTTCTCCTGGTTCTGCTCACTTCACTTAGCATCAGTCCATGCAAGTATTTCCAGGTTTTTCTGAAGTCAGCCTACTCATCATTTCTTACAGCACAATAGTAGTCCATTACATTCATATACCACAACTTGTTCAGCCATTCCCCAGTTGATGGGCATCCCCTCAATTTCCAATTCTTGGCCACCACAAAAAGAGCTGCCATAAATATCTTTGTACATGTGAGTCCTTTTCCCATTTTTATGATCTCTTTGGGATACAGACCTAGAAGTGCTGTTGCTGGGTCAAAGGGATATACATACGTATCCATTCATGGTATTACAGCACTTCAGGCATAGTTCCAAATTGCTCTCCAGAATTGTTGGGTTAGTTCACAATTCCATCAACAATGCATTAATATGTTGTGTTTGAGGAACAGAAAGCAAGTCAGTATGGCTGAATTGTAGTTAATGGAGTAGAATAATGTGTAAGAACACTAGAAAGTGTGACATATAAAATGTTCGAGGGACATGGTGTCTGGGTAATTAATTATTTTATTAATTATGCTGGCAGATAATTAGTAAAAAGGGTCAGTGGAATTCTTGAATGCCAAAGAACCTTCATGGAACCCACTCAATGCTTATATGCCCTTGGAAGAATGTGTGTTCCTGAAGGTGGAAATCAACTCTGATTGGTTAACAAGTAGAGAGAATTAATATTATAATGAGAGTGGACCTCTAATAAAGTCCACTAATTCTATTAAAGGGCTGGGAGGAGTGACTTTGATCATTCTTGCTCCCACACCACCCTCAGACTGGACAATCTAGACAAAGGATCTACCCCTGACCCAAGAGAGCAAAAGTGGGCTTCCCCACTTAGATGGGGTCTGAACAAGATTGAGGAGAAAGTTAATCCAATCTCATTATCAGCAATGTTGTTCAGATGCTACTTAACCTAGTAGAGAATGAGAATATAAGAAGGGAAAAATCCCTGGACCTCCCCAATAATTGGCTATTTAATAATCATTTCTCTCAAAGGATTGGGAGGGGTCAGGTTGTGAAGGGCTATAATTACCAGAGCATTTCAACTTGCTCCTGGAAGGAATAGGGAACTGCTGGAGTTTGTTGAATCAGTTGGGATACAGAGGATGGGTGACACACTCAAACCTGAGCTTGGAGGATGGGAAGTCAATGGGAGTTCATTTGACAATAGGGGTGAGGAGGGCCTAAGCTAAAGTGGTGGTAGAGTGTATGAGGAGTGAAAAGGAAAAATACATGCAAGATTATAGAGAATACAATGACAAGATTTGGACATGGATTACATACATTGGCTGAGTGTGAATGGGGATTTGGGGGTGACACCGAGGTTGGGATCTGCATGCCTCAGATGGTGATTGTGACCTCAACAATGACAGGCAAATTTAGGAGAGGGCTTGGCTTGGGGAAAATAGAATGAATTCGGTTTGGGGCATGTTGAATTTGAGATGCTGACCTGGCATCTAGGTCAATAGGCAGTTAGTGAAGAGAGACTGGAAGTCAGAAAAGAGATTAGGGCTAGCTATTCAGATTTGGAAATCATCTGCATGGAGATGAAAGTTTAACCCATGGGAGCTAATGAGGTCACCAAGGTAGAGAATATCTAGATAAAAGAGACGAGAGCCCAGGACAGAGCCCATTGTTAGTGGGAATGACATAGAAGAAAATCCAGCAATCAAGACTGAAAGAAGAACAGGCAGGCAGGCAGGAGGAGAACCAGGAGACATCAGGGTCCTGAGACCCTGCACATGAGAGACTACATGGAAGGAGAAGGGGTCAATAATATTGAATTCTGAAGAGAAGTCGAAGAGCAGGAAGATTGAGAAACTGCCATTAGAATCAGAAATTAGGAGAGCATTGGTAACTTTGGAGAGACCAGTTTCAATTAATGATAAAGTCAAAAGCTAGACCACAGAGGGTTTGGAAAAAAGTCAGAAAGTAGAGACACTGATTATAGATGACTTCCTCAAGGAGTTTAGCTGAGAAGAGGAGTAGAAATGTAGGCAAATAGATGGTGAGTGTGGAAAGATACGGTAAGGGATTTTGGGGATGGGGAAGACATTGACGTGCTTGTAGGCTGTGAGCAAGAAGACAGTAGACAGGGAGAGGTGGATATGAGAGAGAGTAGGAATAATAGATGGGCAATCTGCCAGAGAAAATGACAGGGGGTGGGATCAAGGCTGGATATAGGGGGATTTGCCTTGGCCAAGAGAAAGGGTCACCTCTTTGAGTGAGATAGGGATGAAAGTGGGAGAAGATAGCCAAAGAAGACCTCTGAGTGTTGTGAGGGGGCAGAAGAAGGAGTTCTTGATGAATGTCCTAATTTTTTTGTGTGTGTGAAATATGAGATGGGGTTTTAGGGCCTGGGAGTACTCTTGCTGCCCTTTCCAGATCATTCTGTAGTTTATTAGTGCCCTCCCTATAATGTGATGAATTCAATTTCATTCATTACAACAAGCATTTGTTAAGTGCCTACTGTAGACAAAGTGCTACAGTTGTCCTTGAGGACTCAAGGACAAAAACAGTCCTTGTTTTGCCCTCAGGAAGATTGCATTCTACTTTAGAATGAGTAGATTAACAAAACAAAAACAAAAACATGAGTAGTTGTTCAGGGGAAGTCAGGCTAGGTGGACAAAAAATGGAAGGAAGCAAGTTCAGAGGAGCTGAGGAGAAATGCCCTTGTTTTAGCCCTACAAGTTTTAAAGGCTCATAGGCTGTATCCAAGATAGGGATCAGGTAGGCAGAGCCCCTTCAAGAGTGGGCTTTGGCAGATGTAGGTGCAATCTAGGGACAATAATAACTAACATTTATATAGTACTTACTATGTGCCAGGCACTGTGCTAAGCATCTTACCTCATTTGATCACCACAGCAACTCTAGAAGCTAGGTACCATTATTACTTCATTTTTACAGATGAGGAAACTGACACAGATGGAATTTAAGTGACTTGTTCAGGGTCACATAGCTGGTAAACGTCTGAAGCAGGATTTGAACTCAGGTCTTCTAGGTTCCCATCCCAGTGTTCTGTCCACTAAGACTTTCTAAATGTAGTGAATGAAAAGAGTAGAATGCTTTGGTACCAAAGAGGAATGAGGGCTCAGTAGACTTGGGCCAATGGACATTGAAATGCAGATGACCGAAATGCATTTCCAAAAGCTCATGACCATTTTTCAATATAGGCCACTAGACTTTGGCTGCAGCCAATGCGCTGTCACCCACAATGATCAGGGGACTATTTCATTGCATCCACTGACTGTGGCTGAGAGGATTGTAAATACCCCGATGATGTAATGGCCATCTCTCCAGCTTCACAGAATACTGAGTAAACACGCAAGTCTGACCCTGGCTCCATTGTGGGTGACTGGAGAGTTTCTAACATCCACACACATTCGTGGGTTTCCAATTCCCATTTGCCAGCTATTCTGTCTAAAGCTACTTTCCAGGAGGCAGCACATGCTAATGGTTTCATGGTGAGGGCCTGCTTTATGGGACCATTCAGAGGTCAAAAAACCCCAATGTTTTTGCTGCACTTTGGAAATGTCAACTATGATTTGGATGCTAAAAACCAAACTCTTGCATGTCATTTTTTGGGGGGGACATTTTCCCAGCTTTCTCATCACACTGAACCCTTCCTTTTGGGTCTCTCCACACATAGCCTTAATTTCATCTTTGGCTTCTCTTACCTTTCCTTCCACTCATACAGGCAGATTAATGAGAACAGAGATGGTTCCATTTTTGTCTTTGTCTCTGCTGTGTTGACAGGGAGAATCTCTCAACTTCAGAATTGAATTGAAAAGGACTTCAGTCTAAGTCATGCCTCTCAAAGAATGCCCTTTATGCAGTAGGCACTTAATAAATGCTTGCTGGAGTGAATTGAACAAAAATAATGTAATCTACTTAAACCAGTAATTGAAAATGTCCAGAAAATAATTTACCACCCCCCTCCCCTGCCCCAGGCGAACACAGGGCAGGTTCTGGTATACCCATTTTATTGAGAAGGGTATTAAGGCCTACAGGGGTTAAGTGATTTGCCCAAGGTTACTGAGCTTATAGTGGGGAAAGCCACTTAGGAGAACTTACATTTATTTCCTCACTGAGAGGCCTGTGTTTTCTTGCTGTGCCCTACTGTCTAATCACAGCAAGGACAGGATAATTCCAAGTAATCCGAGTATTTGAGCTCTCAGGATTTAGAAGAAACACAAGAGCACTTACCTTTAAATGCCTGTGTGCATGACCCAGGCCCAAGAGCTGATGTCTGAGCGAGGCCTGCTTTCTTGAGTGAGCAGGTAAGCGCTCCAGCATCTCCTCAATGTGTGTGGGCACACACAAACACCCCTCCCACCCACACTCTAAAGCTGTGGAAGAACAGGGTGTGGGCCATTTGAACACATCGTTGATGCCATTGGCAAGCAAGGAAAAGCACTCATGGTTGTCACTGAAAAAGGAGGAACTCATGGTGGGAGGAACGGGTTCTGGCAAAAGGCAAGGCAGACCTTCCTTCTCTTGGCTGGGGTTGGCTCTCAGCGATGGATTCTTCTCCATGACCTTCCCATAGAGAAGCACGTGGGAAGAAGCTTCTGTCTTTTCTGAGTCATGCCAGCAAATGCCTGGTGGTTTTAAGGTTAATTGAACTGCCTTTTGACAGTTGAGGGGAGCCTTTTTTTTCTTCTTTTTCCTTGTTGTGGGAGCACACATACACACGTTGTTTGTCCTTCATTCTCGAAGAGGACCATGACATTGGGAAGGCGATGCCCTGACTTGCAAGCGGATTGGATTTGAGTGAGGGAGGGCTGTGCAAAGTCACCAGCCTCACTTTCTCCTCCGGAGCCATCTCGGTCCAGGGGCAAGATATTGATCAGGATGACTGGGGTTGGCCCCAGATGCAGTGGGAAACCTTGGCCTTTTCAAGCTAAGGTCTTTCCCAGCTCTCAGTTTGACTGAGGTAGCACCCATTCAGTAATTAAGGGCAGGTAAGAAATGAGCCAAGGAGTGGCCCCTTGCATCTCATCAAACAAAAATCAGTCTGGGAAGGGAAGACCCTCAGGGTTTCTGGCAAAACAGAAGCAATTGCTATTTACACTCACCCATAGGAGCCCAAGCAGCGATTAGGTGAGGCTTGGGCTGGGACCTATTGTTGCCGATCAATGAGGGCCAGAGTGATTTGGGTTTAAGAACACACATATGACCTGACCCTACACCATGTCATTTCTTTGGGGGGTGAATTTTCCTGGTTTTCTCATTACTCTTCACCCTTCCTTTTGGGTCTCTCCACATACGGCCTTAATTCTATCTTTGGCTCCTCTTCCCTTTGCTTCTACTTGTCCAGGCAAGCCTAGTGCTTAGTATATGTCCAGCACTGTGCTAGGCACTAGAGGAGCTTCAGCAGATGACATCTGTGGCCTCATTGGCCTTATGGTTTAGTCACCCATTCAGGTTGACTGAGCTTCTGGCAGAATTTCTTCAGTTTTCTCCCATCTCCTCACTTCCTTAGGCCATGGTCTCTGTCTATGGGTCATCTTTTAAAATTCCACAGTCTCGGATGGAGGGGAAAGCCTCATGGCTGTTAAGCCACTCCTGGATGCTTTCTCAGGCAAGATTCACAGAGCTAGCCCTACTCAGATGGATGGCCTTAACGCCTCTGCCCTGGTGGGCCAGCGTTCTGTTGGGCTGGAACAGGTGCTTATACAGTCACACACACACAAGCTTTGATGCCGCCTTGGGCAGCTTTGAGGTGCTGCACTGGGCTCTAGGAGGCCTGGGCTGGTGTCCTGACTCTGCTGCTTATAGTCTGCGTGACCTGGGCCAGGATCTCAGTTGTCTCTGGACCTCAGGTTCCTGCTTGTGTCTCAGTGATGGCCAGGATGCAGCCAGGGGAGAGCAGGGTCTGCTGTTTGATCTTATCTTTGAATCCCCAGTACCAAGGAGAGAGCCTGGCACAGAGTAGCTGCTCAGTATCAGGGCTCCTTGGACGGCCTGCCTTGCTTTGGATTAGGCCAAGGATGCCTAAGCTGTGGCAGAGCTCCCATGTTCTGGGGTCTACAATGGCAGATAGCTCATTCCTAGTTCATTCCAGTGTGTATATGTGTGTGTGTGTGTATGTGTCTGTTTAGTGTGGGTGGTGTGCGTGTATGGTGTGTGTGGTGTGTGTGTGGGGGGTGCGTGTGTATGGTGTATGTGTGTGTGGTGTGTGTGTATGTGGTATGTGGTGCGTGTGTATGGTGTGTGTGTGTGGTGTGTGTGTGCATCTGATAGGGTGAGCTCCGGCTTTGGACTGATGGCGGCCTTTGGCTATCCCTAACCATGGCCTATGGGCTACTCACCATGACCCAGGGCTGGTTTCCTTGTACTCATGTCCCACTACCCTAAATAGCAGGCAGGTGTTTAGCCTTTATTCCATTTATTTTTGTTGTGTAGAGAATTGTGCACGTGCATGTCGTCTCACCTGATAGAAAGCAAGCTCCATGAGGGTAAAAACGGCTGTGTTCCCGTCCTTGTATTCCAGGCGCTGAGGTAGCGCCTAATAATAGCTAGTAAGAGTGTGCATTTATCCAGTGCTGTCAGGTTTGCATCCTCACAGCTGTGAGAGGTAGATGCTATTATCATCCCTATTTCCAGATGAAGAGTTTGAGACTGACCAGGTGACTTGCTGAGGGTCATACACCTAGTATGTGCCTGAGGCTAGATTTGAACTCAGGTCTTCCTGACTTCAGGTCCAGTTTTTATCCATTGTACCACCAGCTGCCTCAGCACAGAGTAGGTGCCTAATAAATGCTTGTTGATTTACTGATTGATTGATCTGTCCAATGGGAAAAATAATAATCGTGCCTCTTACCCAGGACTGTTGTGCAAAAAATATTGGAAGCCATTAAAAGCCTCTCAAAATTCAAGTTCCTCCCCTTATCACCCTTTGACCATCCAAGACCAGTCAGCATTTAATGTGCAGAGAGATGATTGACCCCTCACCAAGCTCTCTCAAGAGGCCTGGGAGGATCAGTTACTTTAATACGCTGAAGGACTTCACGAACAGCGATGCACTGCGTCCATGGGCAGGGATGTTGTGGTCTTACTTTGCTCTATTCCTCACCTTGTCCCTTAAGCTCCAAGAAGATCCATGATCATGACGAGAGGCAACCTGGCCCGGATAGAGAGCTTGGAACCGAAGGGCCTGGGGTAAGAACTATTCACCTCTTGGTGCTCTAGGAGGCCTTTGGATGACTCGTGTCTGCAGAGAAGGTGTGACCTGCATTGGCAGAGGGTTTCCTCATTTGGGAATTCCTTTTCCTGCCCCCACCTTCCACCCCTAGGACCAAGTTTCCTCTGAGCAGAGACCCCTGGAGGACAAGGGCACCGCCCTAACATTCGAGCTGGGGAAGGCTGGCCACGGCTCGTGTTGCCTTATGCAGGGAGAGCCCAGAGGGCTTCCTTCGCTCCCTCTCTGCATCCCTCTGCCTCTTCCCTCTGACTGGGCCGGCTTGCAGCCATGGTGGCTCACTGGTCCCAGTGGGGCTTCATTGGAGGGGCCGTGATTCTTGGCCTAATTTGAGCAGGGCCTGCTCATCCACCCCTGGTCTACTCTATGATTTGTGGGACTTAATTCAATTATTGTTTGCGTTTTCATGCAGATGAAGCGGAGCTCTTCCAGCACTTGAATTGTGCATTTAATAAAAGTACTCAAGAGCTGCGGAGCTGCTGGCTTGGGCTCGGGCTCCTAGGGCGGGGGTCCCCCCAGCCAGGCGTTTTCCAGAGCTTCGGCAGAGCTGCACTGGGCCGGCCTAATAATTCCCACTGCCTCTGTTATTCCTGGGCAAGTTTCTCTCCCCCTCCCCCTCATTTTCCTCTCCATATTCCACAGAGCACCCTTATCTCCACCTATCAATTACTTGGGTATTCATCTATTTCCCTGTATCTCTCCTCCTTCTTGGGGTTAGCATGCTCACTTCAATTCCTTCCCCTGGCTGGAGGAAGGCCCCCGGGAGACCTGGCAAAGGCTCCCCTCCAGGGAGCTACCAGGTTTCCCAAAGTTTTGGATGCATTCATGCTGAAAAATAAGGCCGTGAAAAACTCTGGAAAAAGGAACAGCCCCAGGAATCCTGCAAGCAGGAAGCCATTTGATTGTGTGCACGGGGCAAAATGAGTCAACGAGCACGAAATTGTCTTGTGCCCAGACACTCTATTGTTTTCCAAGTGCCCCTCCATCTATTTTAACCTTGGCGAGCAGAATTCCACTGGTCCCAGCTCTTCCTTTGATTGTGAGCTGCTTAATTGAGAGGTGTGGCCCGCTGTCTGCTTTGGCCGTTATGCCGATGGCTTTTGTTTCCCAAACTCCGAGTGTCGGCTTTCCTGTCCAGCCTTCCTTAGCGTTTTCTGTTTTGGGGATGTGATGACAGACTTACAGTGTGTTTCCTTGGGTGTATGGTAACAGATGTTTATGGGAATAACAGACTTTTTTATGAAGGCATACACTTTATAGCCAAATACTAATTAAAAATAATTGCATGTAAGCATTTTTGTTTATTCCCTGTTGTGCATCTTTAATCATTCGAAATCACCTGCAGTTGAAAATCGAGGCAAAGATTTGATACTGCAATTATCAGAGGCCATCTGACTGTATATTAGAGAAGAATGGATGAGGATTTGGAGAAATTATCAACTCCTCTCTGGTGCCAAGTTGGTCTAGATTTGCTTGTATTTTGGGTCAAAATACTAATATGTTACTTTGTTTAACTAATAGGATTTTAAGGTATTTGCTTCATCTACCCAAATCCTGCTTCATGAATAATATCCCATACATGCCATATTTTGTGCACTAACAAGCTTGTTACAAGGATGTTTTAATTAGAGGTGTAACAGATGGTTCCTAATAAATATGGCCGGTGGTAACTAGTTGGGTTTTTTTTTCTTTAAAAGACAAAAAAAAATGCAGGTAATTGCAAGGCTCAGAATCTTAGTTTGGGTTTCATACTATGCAGGCAATTAGATGGAGCACCAAGAATGTGGCTGAGACTGGGGAACCCGGAGAAAAGAAAACAGTTAAAAATAGCTTTCCGGTTTGAATGTGAGCTTAGACATGGCAGTCCATTTCACAAATGAAGCCTGAGGGCCCACCCTGACTTTTTGCAATTCAGTGGAATAAACAATTTTAAAGGTCTACTAAGTTCCAGGCTCCGCACTGGGAATATGGAAGCAAAAACTGTACAATCCCTGTCCTCAGGCAGGTTATATTCCACTGGGGTGGGTGGTAAACAACACATGCTATACATCCAAAGATAATATGTATGTGTGTGTGTGTATATATACATATATATGTATATATACACACACAAACACACACACTATGCCTATATTGTGTACCTATGGATATATAGTATATATACATACAAACACAAAGTATTTGCTACATGTATTATATACATCTGTATTTATGCATATCTATGTGTGTATGCACATAGCAATTTTGAGGAGGAGTGCCTTTATTTTTAAGAGTTAATGAAGAATTTAAATCATATCAGGATTAGGGGCTAATTTAGGGTTAAATAAATTCAAATCAATGAAGTGTTATTCAGAAAATTCAGAGTCCATTGGGTTGCCCTACTGAACAACCTCACCAAAGGGACATTTAGCATAACAAGCTTTGGAACAGAAAGTACAAGTGCTGGTGTCAGGACAACACACACACACACACACACACACACACACACACACACACACCAGCATTGTTCAGGTGATTTGGGCATTTGGGAAGGAAGTAGATCAACTAGAGTGTAAGCTCTACTCTAGGAGTTTCCATTTGAAGTGAGTCAGGACTCAGTGAACCTTGGGAAGAGCATGGGGGGTGGGGCAGGGAGATGGTGGTTCAGCCCCATTCTTCCCTTAATCATCTTGGTTGAGGAGAAAGACGTTTTTTGAAAAAGCTGGAAATTCCCACAACAAAATAAAGACAGCCCATTAAAATGGATTTAAAAATAGCATTTTGGGTGTGGAGGTGGGCTAGGGGCTGGATCTTTGAGAAGCAGCTTAATATAGTGGAAAGAACATGGAGTTTGTCTTCAAAGGCCCCGTATTCAAATTTTGCCTCTCTGTGCAGCCTTGGGTGGGTTGTTCAGTCTTTCTGGGCTTCATTTCCTCATGGATAAAATGAAGAGGTCAGTCTAGGTGGGCTCTGAGATCTCTTCTGACTCCAAGTCAATTATACCAGGATCCAGGAACGCTGCTGATGCTTATGACTTTCATCTCCACCTGGAAACCAAATTTACTTTTCTTTTTTAAAGCTTTATTTGATTTTAGTTTTTCAGTGAGTAAACAGCTACTTTCCCTTTCCCACTTTCCCATTGAGAAAAAGAAATCAAAGCCCATGTAACAATAGGGATAGCTAAGCCAAGCCAAGTAGGCACACACAAAGTATATGATCTTGAGGCCAGATGTGGCCCTCCAGGTCCTCACCTGCGGCCCTTTGAATCCAGACTTCACTGAATGAATCCCCTTAATACAAGGGTTTGTTCTGTAAAACGTGGAGTCAGTCAAAAGGCCACCCCCAAGGACCCAGAGGGCCGTATGTGGCCTCAAGCCACGGGTTCCCCACCCCTGAGGGGTGTGTGTGTGTGTGTGTATAGATATATGTGTATATATAGATATATATATCTATATATCTATATATACACACACATAAAACATAAACATGCCCGAGGGGATCATGTCCAAAGAATGCACCCTGCAAGTCTCCTTCTGCACCCTGAATGCCTTCCCACACTCTCTGTTAATTAATGCTTCATCATCTGTCCTCAGGAATGAGTGATGCTTACTGCTTCTGTCGGAGTATTCAAGTGTTTCAAAGTTGTCTTTATTCATATGTTACCTGGTGTTCCAGACTGGAGCATCTGCCTAAGACTATTCTGGTTGGTGGAGATGCTGCTGACTTTGCCTTCATAAGTGGGGAGCTGGTGAAAACCGGGGAGAGCAGAAGTAGTCTTCCAGAGAGGCATGCCTGGTTATAGGCTCTCTTTGAAGAGAGATGTGGGAAGAGGGAACAGACTTTAGAAGACAGAGATGCAGGGAACAAGTCAGTGATTACCAATGAGCCTCCTTAGAGACTCGAGGATTTTCCCCAGGTGAAATTGGGGCTCTTCTCTCTTGGTTGAACTTTCTTTCTCCCAATGGAAGGGGCAGAGTAAAGCGGATAAACATTTATACAGCACCTACTGTGTGCCAAGCACTATGTTAAGCTTTTTTTTTCCACAAATATTATCACATTTAATCCTCAACAATAACTCTCCTCACAACAACTCTGCTCCATTTAACAATTGAAGAAACTAAGGCAAATGAAATTTGCCTAAGGCCACACAGCCAGTAAGTGTCTGAGGTTGAATTCCAATTCACATCTACCTGACTACAGGCCAAGTACTCTATCCATTGTGCCATGAGCTGCCTGGGAGAACTCCTTCACTCTATGCATTTTCTAATCAGTAGAACTTTCTTGATTTCTGTTTGCTGTAGGCTTGGATTAGTAGATTTATTCATTCAATATTTGTGATAGTTTTATGTAACTAACATTTGGTGGGAAGAAGTCAAGTCATGGAAGTAAGTTGGGGATAGCTCTTTTTTAAGGGGTAGAGACTAGAAAATAATTTGAAAGTAAGAACAAATCCCTTAGATCAGCAATATTTAGAGAGTAGATAGATATCATTCTAGCCAGTGTCCCTTTCTTTCTTTCATTCTTTTTTTTTCTTTTCTTTTTTTTTTTTGCTGAGGCAGTTGGGGTTAAATGACTTGCCCAAGGTCACACAGCTAGGAGAGTCCCTCTCTTTCAAAGAAGAAGAGCCCAACCAGCCTGTGGCACCTTCTGTTCCATTTTGGCAGGAATCAAAGTCAAAGAGGGATGAAAGGGATTCCAGAGATACCTGCTCATGCCTCCCTCTGAGCTGCATTGAGACAGCTCACATGGAACTTAGACCAAATCTACATGGGCAATATGCAAATCCAACATTCAGAATGTTGTTGTTCTTGTATAAATTGTTCTTGGGGTCTGTTTACTGAACTCTTCATGAGTTCACACTCATCTTCTCAAGTTCTTACCACAGAGTAAAATTCCATGACCTCTTTACACCATAATTTGTTCAGCTATCTCCCAATTGATGGGAATTTCCCCTTCATTTCTTATTCTTTACTCTAACTAAAGAACTTTGAATATTTTTGCACATATGGGTCCTCTTCCTTTGATCTCTTTGAAGGTATGCACAATTAAGTAACATTTAGGGAATAGTTCTGAATTGCTTTATGGATTGGCTGGTCTAATTCATAGCTCCACCTACAATGCACAAGCATGCCTATTTTCCTGCAGCTTCCCCAATATAGCATTTGCCTTTTAATTTTTTTGGCCAACTTATTCAATCTGATGATTGTTAGGGAGAAATTTGCATTTCTCTGATTATGGGTGTATTGAAGTATTTTTTAGTTGGCTACTGATATCTTGGGTTTTTCCCTAGAAATCTGTCTATTTATATAATCTAGTCATTTGTTAACTGGAGACATCTCTTACTCTTCCAATTTTGAATCAGTTCTTTAGATATCTTGTAAACAAGAATCTTGCTAGAGAGACTTGCTGCAATACTTTTTTCTCAGGTACTTGTTGAAGGGCAGCTTTCCCAAGTTAGACCTGGCTACCTCCAGGTCAGCCCAGGACTCTGTTGCCTTTAATTTGGGGGGCTTGAACCTCCCCCATTTAGTTGCTTTCTGTTGCCTGGAAAGAAAGCCACTTTAGGTTCAACATTTGCTGTTCAGTTGTTTTAGTCATGTGTGACTCTTCGTGGCCCCATTTGGGGGCTTCTTAGCAGAGACACTGGAGTGGTGGGCCATTTCCTTCTCCAGCTCATTTTACAGAGGAGGAAACTGAGGCAAACAGGGTGAAGTGACTTGCCCAGGGTCCCGTAGCCAGTAAGCATCTGAGGCCAGATTTGAACTCATGGAGAAGCGTCTTCCTGACTTTGGGCCTGACGCTCTATCCACTGCACTATCTAGCTGCCCTTAGGTATGACATATTCCACAGCTATCTCCTGGGGTGAGGTGACTGACAGATAGCTGCTCTTTAGACGTAGCTCTACTCTGCCGGCAGACAGGCAGAAACAGTGACACAGCCTCCCAAAGCCCAAAATAGCATTTGTAACAGTACACAGGGCTTAATTTCATTAAGAAGTTTTGTTTCAACAGCCTTTCACCCCAGAGTCTTGTCCCAGTTGTTTCATGTCATTTAGATGGGTGGGAGGAGGGAAGATGAACTGGAGAAAGAAATCTCCATCAGAAACTGCTTTCTTTACAGGTTTGGAAGGCACCGAATCTTCCCTCATTTGAGTAGTGCCTCATTTGGACATATCCTGGGCACCTTGGATGTCATTGGCCGGTCGATTGGCCAGTCGAATGAGAATCGGGTGCTTTCCTTGTATGCATACTGTGAGATGCGCAGATTTAGGGAATCTACCTCAAACGTTCCCATGGATTGTTCGTGCCTGACCACGGTAGCACATTGTGAGCTCGCGCTGGTCTGATCAGCCATGGTCAGATGCATTGTGACTTGACATAGTGATGTCATTTCGGTCCTCTTTGAGCATGAAGAACAGCCAGCCATACCTCACAAAGATGGCAGAGCCATGCAAGCCAGTGGGGTGACTGCCAACTTCACCAATGGAGAGCTGGAGGAAGGCACAGGCGGGGAGCGGGCTGTGCCACAGACTGATTGGCCGCTCCCCAATCTATGAGCCTCCAAGGGTCTTTTCAGTATTAAGAAAATAACTAAGGATTTTCTTTAAGTTAGAATAAGGGGTCTATTTTCATTCTGTCCATCCTTTAAACATTTATTAAGTGCCCACCATATGCCAGGCACTGTGCTAGGTGCTAGGGACACAAGGCACAATACAATCTCATTCATTGTGTTTGTGCTCACTCTCTCCACTACAACTTGGGGTCTGAACAACCAGGCATTAGTGAAGTCCCATTGCCTGGCCTGCAGCCTGTGACCAGACCACCATGCCCAGGCCCAGCAGCCACTGTGTCCCCAGGGATCTGTGCTGTCACCTTTCATGTTTAGCTTGCTCCTGAGGCCTGGAGTCAAGATTAATAGACACCTTTGCCTTCCTTCCATCAGTGCAGAGATGAAACCCAGCTATCCATTTGACACGTGCAATGGTCTGATGAAGAAGGGGCTCCACAGGGGCACTGAGGAGACCTCTATCCCAGCCCAGGATGGCTGTCAACTGGCTGGCCTTGGAAAAGCTGGTGATTTATGCTTGCAGAAAGTCTGCCTCCACCTCCAGCCCAGTGTCTAAAATGGGTGTATAGTATGCCAGATGCCCCATTAGCTGGGGAAAGCTAGAAACCCTGAGAACCAATGAAAATGCCGGCTGGGAATTCTGTGTTTCCAGGGTCTTCTTCCAATTGTCTGTTACACAAGGGAAGGTTCTACCTTGTGGGGCCATGTCATGGAAGCTTGGCCTGCCCTCTATGGTGCACATGGTCCATGGCTTTGGAATCCCTCCCCATCCTGCCTCCCCCAATAACTGGGGGATTTATTAAGAGAAGGTAGCTCAGTTTCCCTGTGTCTTCCCTGTGCTCAACCGAGGCATGGACATATGAAACCAGCCCTGCTGTCGGTACCTCCACGTTCATTTCATTAGGCTCTTGCCCTCTCTCAAATATAAGCTCTTCTGGAATGGAACATTTCCACTTGGCAGCAAAACTTTCTTTTAATCTATGATGACTGGCATGTGTTCAACCACAACTAGACTTTCATTCACTCATTCATTTATTTGTTGATTCATTCATCAAACTTTTGCCGTGCACCCACATTATCCCAGGTTCCTATTACTCAGATAGTAGGTATAACATAGAAACCATTCAGAATTGCATTTCGGCCTCTGAAAAAGTCTCTCAGAGAGAACACTAGAATCACATAAATGCAGAGATGAAAAAGCCTTGATTTTATTCAACTTGATGTCCACAGAAGCATCGCCTCTCATAATACAGGGTTAATTTGTGCAATAGAAGGAATACCGGATTTGGAGTCTAAAGAATTGAGTTCTAGTCCTACCTTGCAAGCCTCTTCAGCTTTCAGGGCCTGTTTCCTGCTCTGTAATATTTGATGGTTTCCTTATATACCCTTAAGGTCACTGTATGTTAACATATGTTATCATTTTCCAGTCATGTTTGACAGTCTGTGACCCCATTTGGGGTCTTCTTGGCAAGGACACTGGAATGGTTTGCCATTTCCTTAGCTTATTTTACGGATGGAGAACTGAGGCAAACAGGGGTAAGTGACTTGCCTAGGGTCATACAGCTAGTACGTGTTTGAGGTCAGATCTGAACTCAGGTCTTTCTGTCTGTAAACCCCAGTGTTCTATCCACTGTACCACCAAGAAGCCTCTACCAGCACTAAATCCTATGATCCCCTGACTGGACCTAATTCTCTTCCAAACTAGGGAGGAAGGGAAGGGAATAAGCATTCATATAGTAACTACTACGTGTCAGGTACTTTGCTAAGCACTTTATGATTGTTTCATTTGATCATCACACAACCCTGGCAGACAGGTGCTATTATTATTCCTATTTTACAGTCCAGGAAAACTATGGCTGCCAGAGGTAAAGTGACTTTCCCAAGGTCACTCAGCCGGTAAGCATCTGAGGCCAGGTTTGATTTAGGCAATGACTTCCAAATAACCACTTAAGCCAATCACCAAGTCATCTCAAGGAAGAAGGTGGTGAATAATCCATTCTAACTATATTTATGGAGGTGTCCTTTGGGGGAGGCAGTGTGTTGGGCACTGTGTGGGACGCAAAGATGAGGAATCTGACATAGTCCTTCCCCTCAGGGAGCTGTAGGTCTAGAACAACTGGCAGCAGTTCTAGAGCGGAGGAAGAGACACAAAGGACTTTTCTAGCTCAGCCTGCCTTGTCTTTGGTTGCCTCCAACAGTGCACTGTCCCCAGGTTTCAGTCTGCTCAAATAATAAACTGAGGTCAGAGGGCAGAGGGCAGACTTGAAGCTGGGTCCTCTAGACTATTCACTGACCATGCTGCCTCTCTTTATTTCTTAATTAGTTTTTATTGCTGACTTTTTTTTTCAATCAGAGTGATTCCTCAATAATTCCTGCTGCACTTTTCCTTTTAACAATTAGCCAAAATGGGCAGCCAGTCAGTCAGTTAATAAGCATTTATTAAGCTCTTATGCCAGCAACATCACCAGCATCCTGCCCTTGTAGCCCCCTCAGCTTGCCTCCCTGCCTGGAGGAGTGAGCTGGATTTCGTTATCTGCTCATGACAGCAACATGGGCCATGGCCATTAGGCTGAACTTGGCCAACTTTTAGCATTGCTTTTATTTGAATCATGAAAGTATTGTTCTTTAGGGTCTGATGACATGGCTTTGCATCAGTCCGTGTAAGTCTTCCTGTGATCCTTGGAATTCCCCATATTTGTTACCCCTCATGGCACAAGCACATTCAGTTACATTCCATCCTGAGGTCTAGCCAGCTACTCCCCAATCAATGGACACTCAATGGGATTTTCAGCTTCCACAAGCAGTCCTCTGTGTTTTTATAAGTTCACTTGATGCCATTCCTTGATGGAGGGACCTGTGGAAGCCAGGTGTTTTTCATGAATTATTTCACTAATTAATTCAGGAGCCACTGATGAAGAGCCTCTCCTCTGCAAGGCCTCCACAAGGCTCCTGAGGAGGAACTCGCCAATGATCTCTAACTGACCAGATGGCTGGCCTTATCTCAGTCCTCCTTCTTGATCTCTTGTAGACCATGACACTGTTCACAATCCTCTCCTCCCAGACACCAGTCCTCCTTTGGTGGCTCACCATGGTGAGGAAGTGACCTTAGGTTCCCCAAGACTATATTTCTAATGTCACTGGCCTAGGAGAAGGAGGAAGCACGCTTCTTGGTTGTCACTGCCCCTTCCAGACACCCCCTTATCACTCTCAGAAATTTCTCCTTTGAGATTTATGCTGTCTATATTTACCATCATGGAGTATTCAAAAGGACCAGTACCTATGGTGTGAAGGCTGCTGAGCCCTTTTCAGGGCTGTTCATTCCCCTTTGGGGTCCACCTTTCACCCAACTCTCACCTGTGGTTCCAAGAAGTTGTAGCATGTGTAGTGGCTATAGTCCAATAAACCGTCTCATCGGATGGGCTAGACCAGGTTGAGGGTAACTGACAAGCCTCAGACCCATTGGTGAGTTAGGGGGATGTCTACCCTAAGCGTGTAAAGCCTTCTCCTGGCAGAATGGGCAGATGAGAACAGTTTATTCCAATGGCCATGAAGGCAGCTGAAGCAGGAGCTACGGATCACTTAGAGCTTGGTCAGACATCAAAGATGCCAAGGTCATCTGCTGCATCCCTGGGCCATCGCTGGTCATCTTCACATTTATTCCACCTGCCACTGGACTTTGATGACTTAGGAAGAGAGACTAAGGCTAACAACTTTGTGTAATGCTGCCTCACTTAAATCCAACTCATGGGCAAGTCAAGACATCATCCACGGTGTCATTGGTCTTCTTTGAAAATGAAGGATGGACAGCAACTTATCACCACATGCAATCCTCATGCAATTCTATCTCAGTCCCCAACCTAACCTTCCTTCTTGCTGCCCTTATTCTTGGAGAGTTTAATGTACACATTGATGTCTCCTCAAACACTTTGGCCTCCCAACGCATCAACATTTTCAACTTCACCTTGACTCCCCCTTTATTCATACACGCGGATGGTGGTACCCTTGATTTCACCATCATCCGTACGTGTTCCATTTCCATGATTAAGACATCTGAAATGCCTCCGTTCCATGTAGCTTAACACTCTTCCCTTTCTCCTGGTGCTTCATTCCTCTAAATCTATTTTTTCTCCTCATCATAACTGTAAGTCCCTACATCTCCCAGTGCCATGCTAAGCCATCATTTGCTTACCTTTCTTCTCTTCTTCATTTTAACCACATAACTTACTACTTAAACATGTGCTGCCTTTCCCTCATTCTGTTGTTTCTCACCTTACCAAATCCCATCTTTGGGTTAACCTCACCATCTGCCTTTTTCATAGTCACTCACTGGCTACTGAATGATATTGGAGGAAGACATGGCCATGCTGACTAGATTGCTACAAATTTGTAGGATCTAGTCTCCAATGAGCCCTCACATCTGCCCTGGTAATAAGTTTCTTCTTCTATAATTAATTCTCTTAAAGTCCCCGAAGCACCTGTTTTAAACCTTTTAGTCTCTCCTCAAACTATGTACAGCACTCTTCTCCACTCTTTTTCAGTGGAAGATGTTGGCTCATCACTTACTGGGAAAACAGAGGCCATTCAACATGAGCTACCACCTGTCCCCTACACTGTAGGTTTCCAAATCCCTTGTCCTCATCCCTTATTGTCTCCTCCTTTGTTAAAGTCTCTGAAGGAGAGGTGGTCCTGCAACTAACCAAAGTCAAGTCCTTTACTTGCACCCTTGACCCACTTCTCTCATCTCACTCAATCAGTCAATAAGCATTTATTAAATATGAGCTATATGTTGGTGCTGTGGTAAGTGCTGGGGACACAAAAACAGGCAGAAGACAATCTCTCCCCTCAGGGAGCTCACAGTCTAATTGAGGAAACAACTCTGTAGAAACATTTTCTGTACAGAATAGCAGATTCTGATCCCCCTCCTGCAGCCGTCACCTCCTTTCTATCTCTAATCGTCAATGTGTCCCATTCTATCAGCTCCTTTCCCATTGTGTACAAATATTACCAGGATGCTGACATCTTTAAAAAGTAGCCACCTGCTGCTGCTCTCCCCTGATGCTATTCTCCTAGTTCTCTCTTCTTCCTTTCAGAGCCAAACTCCTAAAAATGTGTGACTCGATTTCTCACCAGTTTATCATGAAACTGAATAGTATTCTCCAAACTTGCCAAGGATCTCTAGTTGCCCAAAGGGTTAGCTAGTCCCCGTCATTCTTGATCTCCTCTACTTGTACCCCAAGATACATGGTGGTCTGTGCTGGGCCCTCCTCTCTTTCTCTACTTTCTTGGTTACTTCATTGGCTCTAATGGCTTTGATTATAACTTATGTTATCTGTGAAGGTGACTTCAAGATTCACAAGGCCAGTTCTAGTCTCTATCCCGAGCTCCAGACCTGAATCACTAGCTGTGCATTGGATATTGAGTTGGATCAGCTGTGAATGACTGTCTCCCCCACCCCACATTACATATGTATGTGTGTGTGTGTGTGTATATATATATATGTATATGTATGCATATATATGTGTGTATATATGGTTTATCTATATGTTTATCAATAGCTGGTACTATTTCTACCTGTTTACACAAATTGTAAGTTTCTTGAAGGCTTAGGCTGTCTTTGTACCTTTATACCTGTACAGTAATTGGCCCATAGTAGATGCTTAAGAGGGCAGCTAAGTGTGCAATGGCTAGAGCACAGGGCCTCAAGTCAGGAAGAATTGAGTTCAAATCTGGCCTCAGACACTTATTAGCTGTGTGACCCCAGGCAACTCACTTAATCCTATTTGCCTCGGTTTCCTCATCTGTAAGATGAGTTGGAGAAGAAAATGACAAACCACTTCAGTATCTTTGCCAAGAAAACCCCAAACGGGGTCAGGAAAAGTCACACATGACTGAAACGTTTGAGCAACAATGACAAAAGATGCTAAAGAAATGGTTGTTGATTGATTAATTTGGCCCACTAAAACTGCCCCATAGATTCACAATACATGTGGATATTTCACAAAGGGCTACATCAGACAGGTTCAAAGCCCATTGCTTGAGGTCTGCAATGGCAAGAGCCTGATTGGGATGAATTCAGTGAGAATGGGAAGGAGGGAGACCAGTTCAGAGGCAAGTGAAGGGAAGAAACACCACCAGACACCACCTGGGGCTAGGCTGAAGAGAGACAGCGAGGAGACGGTGGAGTCCTAGAGTAGGCATGCCAATGCCCTTGAAGAGAGTGCCAGGCTTTGAGTCACTGGGCAATTCTGGTTCTGGCCCTTCTTACCTGGTCACTCCCTCATTTCTTCTTTTCTTTTTTCTGATGAGTCAATTGAGGTTAAGTGAATTCCCTAGGGTCACACAGCTAGTAAGTGTCAAGTGTCTGAGGTTGGATTTGAACTCAGGTCTCCTGACTCCAAGGCTGGAGCTCCATTTACTGTGCCACCTACCTGCCCCCCACTTCCTCATTTCTAAAATGAAGGTGTTAGAATTGGGGGCCTAAGGTCCCCTCCATTTCTAGCTTTATGGCCCCCTGACGTTCCAACACCAGGATTTTTAGCCTGTCAGGTGAGGAGAGTTCCAGTACATGAAGGCTTTTCATGAGGAAGAGGGTTCCAACTTCTGTCTGGGCTCAGGGGGTGGAACCAGGGTAATGGGTCGAAGTAGCAAAGAGAACAGTTTAGGTTCATGTTAAGACAAAAGCCATTCCTGTGAGCTGTCCCTCCATGGCCCAGGGGTCCCTGGAAGGAAGCTCCCTCCTCCCTCCTCCTTCCCCCCCTGCACCAAGGTCTTCCTTCTAAGCTTGGATGATCCTTTGTCAGGCATGAACCAGAGAGGACTCCTGTTGGAGGAGAGGCCCGGCTGGCCAGCTGCAGAGGGAGAGCCTTTGTGGTCTTCTAGTTCAGAGGTGATGAGACTGCGAGTTGTCACACGACCATAAACTCAAGTGGACAAGTCCTGCATGCAGTTGACATGTGGACCTGGAGTCCTGGTCAGAGGTCAGAGCTACAGCTTGGGTTTGGTCTAAATGGCCTTATTTTCTAGACTTTCTACAATTATTCTTTCCCACCAAAAACCTCATCCCTGGCTAGTTTCCTTCCCTAGACCTTACTGAGAAGGCCTCAGTTTCCAGCTTCTAGAAACATGAGAGAAGGATTTGTGTGAATGTTGACCCAGTAGCAGCTGACCTAGGAGCTGAACCTTCCTGATGCCACAACGTGGTGTGGAGCTGATTTTGGCCTCTGGTGGCTCTTACCAAGCTGCCAAGCCTCTAAATCTGGGTTTGGCAACAGATTGTATTTCTGTCATCTGAAGATGATCCTAATCAGTGCAGGCAAAGTTATGCTTGGAAAGATGGACACCAGGTGTCACTACTCAGAAAGACAGTGTGCTGAGGAGTGGGTCTTCTGCCTGTCTGTGCAGGGAGGACCCATTACTCAGATCCAGAAGATGGGAAAATTCAGGGATGCAAGGGTCCTTCCATCATGTACTAGGTAAGTCAACCAATAAGCATTTATTAAGTACCTATCATGTGACAATCAATCAACATTTATTAAGTGCCTACTATATGCCAGGCACTGTGCTCAGTGCTGGGGACAGAAAAAGAGGTAAAAGATAATCCCTGCCCTCAAGGAGCTCCTAATCTAATGGGAGAGACAAAAAGTAAACACACACACATATAAAAATATCCCCCCACACATACACATGCATACACACACACACACACACACTCACACACACATATACATTTTTATATATATATGTATTACATATATACATTGATATATCTCGAGCTATGTATTGTGTGAGTAGGAAATAGTTAACAGAGAGAAGGCACTAGCGTCAGGGTAAGTGGAAGTGGCTCTTTGTGGTAAGCTGCCTGAGGGCAGGGATCTTGTTGAACACATACCTGTATACCCTCTACGTCCAGTACGAGGCATGAAGTCAATGCCGGTTGAACGAAATACTTGTTTAATTCATTTACCTTCCATCTGACTACTTTGTATACACACATGTATTTATTCACCTTATGCAGCTGTGTGGAGGGAGGTATGAAAGCCTTTCCTTCAACAGAGGAGAGGTGAGAACGGCTTGGACCAGGTTGGTGGCAGGGTCAGGGGACAGAAGGAACATGGGCAAGAGACTGGAATCAGGGCCCTTCCACACCATCCAGATTTTCATTATTTCCCCTAATTACCAGACTACCACTAAGATTTAAGCTCTGTTATAGCAGATAAGAAACAAAAGATTTCTTTGGGTGTAAATGCAAAGTGTTTGCTCTGGGTTCTTAGGGCAGAACCTTCCTCCTTGTTCTAGAAGTTACTGTCCTTCCTCCCTTGTACCTCTCTGTCACTCACACCTGGGGGGGTGGGGGGGCATGTGCTGCTCAAGCAGACGGCCAAGTTTTAAGGTGCTTTCTTGCAATGTGCTGGGCTGTGCCTCAAGTACCCTCCTGCCACCACTGGGGCCAAATGAGCATGTGAGAGCAACTAGAGACACTTTGGGCTGAAAGCTGTCCCCTTTCTCCTCCCCCCAATCCAGCACTGTGCTCACAAAGCAGAGCCCCTCCTAGTCTACAGATGCTCATTACAGCATTCATTTCTAGTTCCATATTTGCATGCAAATATCAGCCTGTATAAATCTGGCATTAAGAGCCCCCATGGATCCAGCCTGGCAGATGTGGATTGGATCACAATGAAACTTAACAGCACCTGGGAGCTTTGGGGCCAACTGTGGCCCCCAAGCAACAGGATGGCGGACAGCATCTTCCATCCACAGGAATGATGTGGCTGCTTTTGGCGCATTTCTTGGTCCTGAAAACACTGAAGAAATTATTTAAAAACAAACAAACAAACATTTGGACCAATAGCTAATGGTCCTTCATGTGTTGTAGACTGCCCACAGACCTCAGGAAGCAAGACACCTTGAACAGTTTTAATTTGTTTTATTTCTTCTTAAATTGTGGAATATTGTCACACACTGGGAGGACGCTTTAGCTCACTTGAAAGCTTCCCAGGGACTAAAGTTGAAGACAGGTGGCAGATGCTAAAGGATGGCTACATCAACCCACAGATCAATTTCCCATTTTTTTCATGTAGAGTATTGTCAAGTTTTTTAGGCCCCATTTTCCTACACTCTGAAAAAGAAAAACATTTATTGGAGAAGAAATTGGAAATACTACAAGAGTGGAAACCTCATAGGACAAACAACATTTCTCTTGACTCACGTTCACCAATGGGGACCATGCCACCCAAAGTCTCCACATCCCAGAATGTTCTGGGTTTCAGGCATTTCTGTTTACCCAGGTCAAGATGCCTTTTGTCTCTGGGGAGCTTGGAGGCTTTGTGGTATTTTACACAGTTATTTTGTTATTGTTCAACTGTATTAGATATGTGGATGTACATATGGACATATTTAAAATAAAATGCTAATATTTTGAAAAGAAGACTGAGTAAAATGCTTGAAAAAAAGAAAGCATTCTGGTATTTGAAAAGGCATTTCTAATATGGGGCATTAGACAATGCTGCTCACAAAGGAATGTCTTTAGAAAGGGAGGCCATGTTTTCTGCAGTGGTAATTTATACTACCACATTTTTGGAAAGATTTCAAGCATTTCCCCCACATGAAGTGGCTTAAAGAGTTCTCTGAACCATGAACATAGTCTGGCTGGGCTTCTGGATTGTCATCTTTTAGGGGGAAAATGCATTTAGGAAAATGATATACAACAGATTTTTTGTTTTCTCAGCAAGTAATGTTTTTGGTTCTGTATTGTTTCGTCAAATAGTTTCTTTGCCTTAAACTTGGTGAAAACCAAACACATCTTTGATTATTCCAAAGACCCATGCATATGACTAAGTCTTGGCTAAATGTCAAGTAGAGCATGTGTGTGGATGTGCACACATGGATGTGCATGTATTGGAAACAGTTTAAACATTTTTTTTAAAATCCCTTTGCTGTAGGAGGTGAGCGAAATCCAACTAAATGGCCAGGAATTTAGGGGGGCTTTTGCAAAATGACATAACCACAATTTAATTTCAACGAATAGAGAATTGGCACAATAATGATTGTGTTGCTCTGGACATGTCATGTAACTTCTGATGGCCTTAGGGCCAGCTCTCTCTAAGACTATAAATTGTACAGAAGGGGCCAACCTGCGCTGGTAGAGGCATGGCCACATAGGAGAGTTTCCTATAGATTAATGAGAATGCAATTCTTTTGCTCTGCATTGCAAATACAGAGAGAGCAGAGAGAAACTAGGCTGTGAGTTGGTCCTGGAAGGAAGTAGCATAAACACCAGTCTTTTCCACATTCTTCAACCAGTTCAACCCTTCCAGGTTCCATGTACCAGAGTATAATGATGGGGAATGCTGAAGTCAGTTTCTTAACCACAATTTCACTAAGTGATTTTTTTTTTCTTCTGTTTGAGAAAATAGAGCTCTTGGACTATTTACTCAACCGGGTGGGGCACGAGGACTGAAAAACTAACATGGCATTCTAAATCTACATGAAGGTTGAACTTCAGGAGTCAGAAGAGATAGGAGAGGACAGAAAGACTCAAAGGTAAGACATTATCTTAGCCTCTATGAATACCCTGGCTAAAGGGAAGAAATTTAGTTACTGATTTTAAAGGATGATTGAGGAAAGATGTAGTGTATATCTGTAGTAAATACTATTCCTGGCAGTAGAGGTGCCTCTGGTGGATGGTGGAGGTATTTGGATGATAGAGCTATGACCTGCCCTGCACAGAAGAGGCTTACTAATTACAGCTTTTCCAGTAGATGGTGAACAGTGTATTAGGTGACCCTGAAGATAGGACAGTTGAGAATCAGTTGGAGAAAAATGTTAATTCCTTGCAAGAAGTAGTCTAATGAAATCTCCAGAAGACATCAATAATTCTGCATCATCAGAGGCATGCATGTGTGCCCTTCTTCCCATGTGTGCCCTTGTCACATGTGTTCTCCACATGTATGTTCCACAGTCACAATTCCTATGCATGCCCACTTGATGTTATTTGTATTTGTGAGACAATTATCTTAAGGATTATGGAAATAATGTTTTTATTAATTTTATTACTGTTATACTATTTAACTAGATGCTTTTGCTTTGAATTGTTTCGGAATATATATATATATATGTATGTATGTATGTATGTATAAATATATATACACATACATACATATATACACATATACAATTTTATTATTTATTCATAACATTCAAAAGCTTAATTTATGGAATAAAACAAACTTTCCATAACATAGTATAATAAAAAAGATGATTGCACATGAAACTGCAAATCTACTATGTACAACTTTCTATTCCTTCCAAATATACAACAAAATTATCATGTAAATTTATTTTTTTCTTCCCTCCCTCCTCCGCCCTGCCCTAGAGAAGGCTACCATTAGACACACATACATATGTATATATAGATATCCATACATGTATATCTCTATATATGTAAAATTGTTCTATACATACTTCATGTATCAGTTCTTTCTCTGGACACAGATAGCATCTTTCTTCATGTATTCTTTATGGTTAATTTGGGTATTTATAATAGTCAAAACAACTTATTTGCCCAAAGTGTTCCTAAAACAATATTGCTATTACTGTATACAATGTTCTCTTGGTTCTGCTCATTTCACTCTTCATTATTTCGCATGAGTCTTTTTTCTAAAATCATTGAGCTCATCATTTCTTATAGCAGGGAAGTATTCCATCACAATTGTGTACCATGACTTGTTCAGCCATCCCCCGATTGATGAGCACCCCAGCAATTTCCAGTTTTTTGCTACCACAAGAGAGAACGGCTACAAACATTTTAGAACATGTAGGTTCTTTCCCTCTTTCCCTAATCGTCTTTAGAAATAGACCAAGTAGTGATATTTCTGGGCCAAAGGGTATAGGTAGTTTAACAACTCTTTGGGCATAATTCTAGTTTGCTCTCCAAAATGGTTGGCTCAGTTTGCAAGTCCACCAACAAAGAATTAGTATCCCAATTTTTCTATATCCCCTCCAACATTCGTCACTTTCCCCTTCCATCGTTTTAGCCAGTCTGGCAGGTATAAAATGATATCTACAGGCTGTTGTCATTTGCATTTCTCCAATCAATAATGATTTAGAACGTTTTTTCATATGACTAAAAATAGCTTTGATTTCCTCATCTGAAAACTGCCTGTTCGTATCCTTTTGACCATTTATCAATTGGGGAATGGCTCATATTCTCATAGGTTTGACAAAGTCCTTTATCTATGGGACCTTTGTCCGATAAACTGTCTATAAAATAATTCCCCCAATTTTCTACTTTCCTTCTGATCTTGGCTATACTTGTTCTGTTTGTACCAAGCCTTTTTAAATTAATACAATCACAATTATCTCTTGTTTATTCACAGATTGTTCATCCGTCCACAAGTCTGACATGTAACAGGTTCCACGTTCTTCTAATTTTCTTGTAAAATTTCTCTTTATATCTAGATCATGTATCCATTTTGTCCTTATCTTGATAAATGATGTAAGATATTTGTCTAGGCCCAGTTTCTGCCATGCTGCTTTCCAGTTTTCCCAACCATTTTTACCAAAGAATGTGTTGTTATCCCAAAATCTCAAGTCTTTACACTTTTCAAATACAAAGTTATTACGTTTATTAGTTGCTGTAGATTGTGTATCTACTCTGTTCCACTGATCTACTTTTCTAGTTCTTAGCCAGTACCAGATAGCTTTGATAATTACTGCCTATAATATAATTTAAGATGAAAAGACCATAGATATTGCAACATTATATTTTGAAGAGCGACGAGATGGGGTTCCATCCAAGAATAGCTTATCCAGCAAAGTTAAGTATAATCCTGAATGAAAAATAAATGGACATTTGACAAACTGAAAAACTTGCAGGCATTTATAGAAAAAAAGACCAGAACTCAAAGGAAAATCTGATATAAAAGATTCAGAAGAAATATAACACTCTTTTCTTTTAAAATTTTGAGCTCCAAATTCTCTTCCTTCCTCTAGCACCTCCCTGAATCATCAAGAAAGCAAGAAAATTATATCAGTTATGCTTGTGAACTCATGTAAAACATATTTCCATATTAGTCACATTGCAAAAAAACAAAAACTAAGAAAGTGAGAAAATTATACTTCAGTTTGAGCTGTGAGCTCACCAATTCTCTCTCTGGAGATGGATAGCATGTTTTCATCAGGCTTTCAGAATTATCTTGGATTATTGTACTAATCAGAGTAGGCCAAGTCTTTCACAGTGGATCATCACTACAACATCACTATTGCTGTGCACAATGATCTCCTAATTCTTCTCACTTCACTTTGCATTAGTTCTTATGGGTCTTGCTATGCTTTTTTCTGAAACCAACCCCTCCACTCCTGCCCTGTCATTTCTTATAGCACAACAGTACTCCCTTATAATCATATGCCACAACTTGTCTGGCCATTTCCTATTGATGAACATCCCCTCAATGTCCAATTCTTTGACACTCCAAAAAGAGCGCATATAAATATTTTTGTACATATAAGTCCTTTTCCTTTTTCTTTGATCTCTTTGGGTTACAGAGCTAGAAGTGGTATTACTGCATCAAAGGGCACACATAGTTTATATTCCTTTGGGCATAGTTTCAAATTGTTCTCCAGAATGTTTGGATCAGTTCAGAACTCCACAAATAGTGTATTAATGTATTTATTTTCCCTCATCCCCTTCAGTATTTGTCTGAATAGACATTTCTTTTATTTATTTATTTAGTTTTGGGCAATGGGGTTAAGTGACTTGCCCAGGGTCACACAGCTAGCATGAATAGACATTTCTGATATCTTTTTTTTTTTTTGTGAGGCAATTGGGGTTAAGTGACTTGTCCAGGGTCACACATCTAGTGAGTGTTATGTGTCTGAGGCCTGATTAGAATTCAGGTCCTCCTGACTCCTGGGCCGGTACTCTATCCGTTGTGCCACCGAGAACTGGGTTAAAGTGCCTTGGAGTTTTTTTTTTTAACTATATGAAGCTAATTATCTTGATAATTTTAAGGAGTCTTTTTCACTCAGACATGTTGTAATTCCTTCTATTTTAGTCCATTTGCTGAATGGGAGTGGGAAAGAAAAGGACTTGGACCTTTAATTGTCTATGTCCATGAGCTCACTTTACATCTACTTACCTCTTGAATAAATGAATTTCAACATAAAAAAAATATGTAATTTCTGATATCATTTCTGATAGGTGTGGGATGGTACCTTAGAGTTGTTTCAATTTGCATTTCTCTAATCTATAGTGATTTAGAACATTTTAATATGACTATAGATAGCTTTGATTTCTTCTTCTGAAAACTGCCTGTTTGTATCCTTTCACCACTTATCAATTGGGGAATGGCTCTTATTTTTATAAATTTGACTCATTTCCCTATGTATTTGAAAAATGAAGCCTTTATCAGAGAAACTTGCTGTAAAAATGTTTGATATTGCGTCATTGTCTGTGGCACCTTTTAACAAACTGTGGTTTCTCTGATTATCTCTTTTAATTACATTGACTTTTGCTTTTGCTTTGAGTTCATAATTTCTACTGCTGCCTTTTAAAAAAAAACAAAACAAACTTCAGCTGAAATAGAGTAGATTTTATTTCAGCCTTTTATTTTAACTTTGTGCATGTTTTTGTTTGAAGTGTGTCTCTTGTAAACAACATGTTATTGGATTCTGGTTTCTAATCCATTCTGCTTCCATTTTATGGATGAGCTCAATCCATTCACATTTACAGTTATGATGACTAACTGTATTTACACCCATCCTATTTTCTTTTATTTCTTCTTCTCTCTCTTTTTATACTGTTCCTCCTCAAAAGTTTGTTTTGCTTCTGACCCACTACCTCCTTTAATCCACTCTCCCTTTCATTCCTCCCTCCCCATTCCAATATCACTTATGCCTTTCCCTCCTATTTCCCTATTGGATAAGACATATTTCTATACCTGAGTGTGTATATATATTCTTCCCTCTTTGAACCAATTCTGATGAAAGTGAAGTTCATGCATTGCCTTCCAATCCTTCATTTCCCCCTCCACTATAAAAGCTCTTCCTTTCCTGCCTCTTTTATGTGAGAAAATTTTCCCCATTTTACTGCTCTTTCCCCTTCTCTAAGTTCATATCTCTTCCTTTCTTTTTTTTTAAATCATCCAAACATAATGGACTCACATTCATGCTCTCTGTCTACATAGACTCCTTGTAACTGCCCTAATAATGATAGTTCTCAGGAGTTACATGTATCATCTTTCCGTAAAGTAATATTAACAGTTCAACTCTATTGAGTCTCTTATGATTGCTCTTTCATGTTTACTTTTTATGTTTCTCTTGAGTTTTGTGTTTGTCAAATTTTCTATTCAACTCTGATCTTTTCATCAGGAATGTTTGAAAGCCCTCTATCTCATTAAATATCCATTCCCCCCACAGACAATTACACTCAGTTTTGCTGGGTAGATTATTCTTGGTTGTGATCCTAGAATCCTTCCAGAATATCATATTCCAAGCCCTGTGCTCCTTTAATATGAAAGTTGCTGAATCTTATGTGATCCTTACTATGGCTCCATGATGTATGAATTGTTTCCTCTTGGTTACTTGCAATATTTGTTCCCTTGATCTGGGAACTCTAGAATTTGGTTTTAATACTATAATATTCTTGGAGTTTTCATTTTGGGATCCCTTGAAGAAGGTGAATAGTGGATTCTTTCAATTTCTACTTTACCCTCTAGATCTAAGATATCAAAGCTATTTCCTTGATAATTTCCTGAAGGATGATGTGTAAGCTATTTTTTAAATCATGGCTTTCAGGTAGTCCAATAATTCCTAATTATCTTTTCTCAATCTATTTCCTAGGTCAGTTATTTTTTGATGCAGTATTTCACATTTTCTTCTATTTTTTCATTCTCTTGACTTTTATTTTTTCTTGATATCTCATGTTGTCATTAACTTCTGCTTGAACAATTTTAATTTTTAAGGAATTATTTTCTTTAATGAGCTTTTGTACTTGCCCTCCAATTTGACAGATCCTGCTTTTTAAGGCTTTCTTTTCATCAATGGATTTTTTCAAACCTCCTTTTTCATTTGACCTATCCTGCTTTTAAAGGAATTCTTTTCTATGTTGTATTTTTGTGCCCCTTTCACCATTAGGCCAATTCTGTTTTTTTTTTTTAATATTATTTCTTCAGTATTTTTTGTGTGTGTCTCGTTTGCTAAGTTGTTAATTTTCTTTTCATAATTTCTTGCATCACTCTCATTTCTTTTCTCAACATTTGCTCTACTACTCATCTCTTTCTTTAACTCTTGCAAGAATTCTTCCTGGCCTTGGGTCTAATCAGCATTTTTTTTGAGGCTTTAGTTGTAGCTGTTTTCACCTTGTTGTCTTCTGAGTTTATGTCTTGGTCTTCCCTGTCACCGTAGTACCTTTTCACGACTAAGTTCTTTTTGTTATTGCTGTTGCTGCTTGTTCATTTTCTTAGCCTGTTTCTTGACTTTTTATTTTAAAGTTGGGATCTGCTCACCTGGTAGTAGTGAGGCATTGTCCTAAGCTTCAGGCTTTTTTTGTGCCACTGTTTTCAGAGCTAGTTCTGGGGCTCTGCAAGTTTTCAGTGCTTCCAGGGTGGCAGGATTCGAGGCTAGGTGTGGTCACTGCTCGCCTGGTCTGTGCTCTGATCTTTACCCATGAAGGGCCCCTGCTCCCATGAGCCTGAAAGTACTAACACTCCTCTTGGTTCTGGAACTGTGACCAGGTCCCCTGCTCTTCTGCACAGCCACAAGTGCTAGTGTTCTCTCTCTCTCTCCCTCTCTCTCTCTCTTTTTGGTGAGGCAGTCAGGGTTAAATGACTTGCCCAGAGTCACACAACTAGTAAGTGTCAAGTGTCTGAGGCCAGATTTGAACTCAGGTCCTCCTGACTCCAAGGCTGGAGCTCTATCCACTGCCCCACCTAGCTGCCCCAAGTGTGAGTGTTCTACCCCGCCTTGGAACTGTGAGCAGGGGTCCTGCTCCCTCATTACTGACAAGAAGTGCTCCTCTCCACCCTGGAACTGCTATAGAAAAACAGCTTATGGCAATACAGTTGCCAGTCAGTGCCAGCAAAGGATCTCCTGAAATCTCTCTCTGAACACTTGTCTGATCTCCTTTCTGCCTCTGAACTGAGAGCTCCCAAAGCTCCTGTTGCTGTAGCAGATACCTCCAAGCCCCACGGCTGGTGCTAATGTGTGCTCTGGGCCAGCGCCCACTCTCCTGCAGACCTCCTAAGTTGTTTTAGGCTCAAAAAATATCTCACTCTGACCTCTTGTTGGCTCTGGCACTCTAAAATCTGATTTGAGAAGTTATTTTAAAAGTTGTTCGGAGAAGAATATTGAGAGTTCAGCTGGGTTGCTGCCTGTAGTCCGCCATTTTGGCTCTGTCCCAGGAATAAATATATTGATGAAAACTCTGAAGCTTTGCTTTGGGGAGGATTACGACATCCTAAGTAAATTGAAGCTGGTATAATTTTCTGGGGTTCCATGAGAGAAGGGGGCTTAGGAAGGTCTTAGTAAAAGTACTTAGTACTTTAAAACGTACTTAGTAAAAAGCACTAGGTCTTAGTAAAATACAGGATAGGGAAGGTGATGAGAGAGTATGGTAATATCCATTTATCCAGAGACTATCTTTCCTGCAATCTCAGGTTTCTGAAATAGAGACTTTAACCAGAGGAAAGAAAAGCAGAGTATCAGTGATGAGACTCCTGGCCAAAACACGTCTTCTTTAAAGCTGTGTATCTCACTCTTAAGGCTCTGTCTCAGAGTCTTATTGATGGCTGAATAACACAGAATGCTCAACAAGCTTTTAGCCTGAGGACCTGGATTCAAATCCTGGCTAATCCACTTATTAACTATGTGACCTTTGGTGAGTCACTTCAAATATCAGGGACTTGGTTCCTCTCAGGCAGGGGTTCTTACTCTTCTTTGTGGGTGCCATGGGTCTCTTTAGCAGTCTTGTGGACCCTATGGACCCTTCCTAAGAATAATGTTTTAAAATACATAAAAGAAAATATCCACGATTATAAAAGAAATCAATTAACTTGAAATAAACCTATCAAAATATTTTTTTAAACAAGCTTGTGGACTTCCAGTTAAGAGCTCCTGCCTAAGGCTTTCTTCTAACCCTAAATATAAGATCCTATGATCCTGATTTCTCAGCCTATAACAATTTATAAATAGTAGACAAGAAGACAGGCCTTTATTCTGTCAGGGGCAGAAAGCATCAGCAGGAAAAGAGAGCTGGGGGCAGCTGGGTGGTGCAGTGGATGGAGCGCTGGCCCTGGATTCAGGTGGACCTGAGTTCAAATCCAGCCTCAGACACTTGACACTTACTAGCTATGTGACCCTGGGCCAGTCACTTAACCCCAATTGCCTAATTAAAAATAATAATAATAATAATAATAATAATAATAATAATAATAATAATAATAATAATAAAGAACTGGCAGCCAGAGATTGAGGGAAGTAATAGAAAGTTTTACCAGCGCTCAAAGAATTATATTACCTTTAAGTACAATAATGGTTATATATGTGTGTGTATAAATGTGTATATATATATATATATATATATATATATAATACATATATAATATAAATGTATATAATATATACACACATATATACATACACACATATGTAATGATTCTGAGTCTTCTAGAAAAGGTAAAATTATATTCAGTAACCCCTTTTTAAGAAGGCAAAGTTATAATGTGCTAAACAGTTTTCATCAAAAATATTCTAAATAAAAATAGTGTCTGTTCTTGAAAGGATGAGGTCATTTCCCCCCCTTTTTTGTGGAAGTTTCCTTACAGCTAGGTGGCACAGTGGATAGGGAGCCCAGCCTGGAGTCAGGAAGACCCGAGTTCAAATTTGACCTCAGACACTTTCTAGCTGGGTGACCCTGGGCATGTCACTTCACCCTGTTTGCCTCAGTTTCCTCACCTGTAAAATGAGCTGGAGAAGGAAAAGGCAAACAACTCCAGGATCTTGGCCAAGAAAACCCCAAATGGGGTCATAAAAACTTGGACATGACTGAAAACAGCTGAACAACAACAACAACAAAAAGAGATCGTGACAAAGCCGTGTGCTTTGAGCATCAGCACTGTTTCAACCAAGAAGTGACACAAGCATGCTCTTTTCTGGTGCTGATAATATTAAAGCCAGGCTGAAAGATCAAACTATTTGGCCTTGATTTATTGGACAGATATTGTTGCTGTGGGCTGAGAATTCCTACTGTGGTGTGAGGAAAGGGGGTGTAGAATGGGAGGGAAACCTTTGGGGGCCTGCTGGTGGTCTTCCTATTTTAATGTTTTCTTCTTGAAAGAAAGTGAAAAGGAAAGAAAGAAACTGGAAGTGTGTTGGACATCAGTTAGGTTCCTTTAAGGGTTGGGGTTGCCTCTGTCATGGTGATGGCACACTTGTGTTTCCAAGCACTAACCCAGCTGAAGTGTCTGTGTGGGTGGTGATTACTTCCTCTGAGTCAGGAATTCACTTGCTCATTTCTCTGCTTCCAGTCGCCATTTTCCCCACCCAAACTCACTCAAAATGGAAGTCATAATGTTGCCGTTAGCTTTCATTCCCCATTTTGGGTGGTCCGCTCAGTGTCTTCAGTGTTTCTTTTGGGGTGAGTCAGGCAGCAGCCGCTCACATCCCTTCATAAGTTTTAATGAGCAGGAAGCAGTCTATTTAACCATTTACATCTCTTGGTATCGGGTCCATACAGAACTTGGCTGGGCTTATCATTTGCATGCAGTTTTCTGTCTTTTCAGAAACCCCTCTTCTTTAGCCCACTGCAAAGTTATCGACTCCTCCCTTCCCAACATGGCTCTCTGCCTATTCCCTTCCATTTCATTCCCTTCCATGAAATTTGCATCTATTAACGCCTACAATGTGCCAGGCACTGTGCTACGGGCTGAGGAGACTAAGGCAGAAAAAGAAACTGCCCCACCCTCAGGACCTTCCATTTTATGGGAAGGGAGGGGACACGTTACATTTGTCTCTTATGTAGAATTTTTTAAAAAATACGTTTCTGTAATGGCTAGACTTGGAGCCAACAAGTTTGAACCCCATGTTTGATATTGACTAGCTGTGACTCTGGGAAAGCCTTTACACATCTTTCAGCCTCCTCCTCCTCAGCGGTGAGTAGAAGCTGAGCTTCCCTGTGAGTGCCACCTTACGGGTTGTTGGGAGGCTCACTTGAGATGCCCGATGGGCAGCATTTTATAAAGGCATGGCTCTCACGCCCCCATGGAGGCAGCTTTCTGGGCTGCCAGGCCACTGCTGAATCCTATCAGTTTACAGCCTGTTCTTCTCCACCAGAGTTTCCTCTAAGGTCATATTGCCCTTCCCATATCTGTACAGGGAGACCAGCTGGGCAATCAGGTGAGA
The DNA here is from genome assembly GCF_003287225.1 of Phascolarctos cinereus. Taxonomy (NCBI): domain Eukaryota; kingdom Metazoa; phylum Chordata; class Mammalia; order Diprotodontia; family Phascolarctidae; genus Phascolarctos; species Phascolarctos cinereus. The sequence continues at coordinate 5,717,482 of NW_027555736.1, forward strand.
GGAGATGAAGACCTGAGCTGGGGTCTAATGGATGGGCTGGAGAAGAAAGCTATGGCAGTAGAAGCTGAGTGACTGGCTGGATGGTGGGGCCATCCAAGGAAGTGTGGAAGTGGTTAGGAGGGCAGCTGGAGACCATCATGAAGGTGAGGTGGTTTCGTGCCTATTGAGTCTGCATTCAGGTGGAAATGTCCTCCAGGGAGCTCGAAAGATGGCACTGGAGCTCTGGAGAAGGCTGGATCTGGCTGGGGATGACCGCCAGAGGTCATAGACCTCAGAACCACACACAGGCAAGAAAACACCTGGGCTGGGAAAGGTTGGAGAAGAGCATGCTGCTGTTAGCTGATGACAAGGAATCATCACCACCCAACCCTTCAAGGTGCTCCCAGACTAAGGGTTCAGGCGCGTCACAGCACAGCATTGACACAGGAACTCACCGAACGTGGGATATAAATGCAGGCCCCTACAGGAAGCCAACCAGGTTATCTGGAATGTCTAAGTGGTAGTGTCCTTTGAGGAGGAGGTTTTGATGGACTCTCATCCTCTTGGCATCTCAGGAGCACAAGGGCCATTTTAGATAATGCCATCCCAGAGGCCTGGGATCTCCCCCGTTTCTTACCTGCTCCATGTGGACGCCGGATGGCTGATGATCTCATTCACGTCATTGCGAGCAGTTCTGCCTTTCTGACCTAACAGCTCTGTCGCCCCATGTCTCTGATTGTGGTCACCTTTCAGGTCCTCAAACCCCCCCAAAGTCATCCTAGTTAAATTGAATGGGGGTGGGGCATGCCTTAAAATTGCTTCTTCCTTCCTTCTGCCTCTCAGAACCTTGCCAGGTTCAGCTCAGGGCCTGTCTCTTCTGCGGGGCTGACCAAATTCCCCCCAGGTGAAAGTATTTTCTGTCCCCTCCAATCCTCCTAGGCACTTTGTCTGTATTTCTGCTTTGCCTTGGTTGTTCCTGACCGTGGGTTCCATGGATGCATTGGGTGGAATGATAGCTCCTTGACGGCAGGGTGTCCTTGTGGGCCTAGGTCTCAGCCCAACCCTGCTCCCAGGACTGTGTCATTAAACTGTGGATCAAGGAGATCACAGAATAATGGCGGTATGGTACCGGATTGGATTATTGAGTGAGCTGGTGTAAATAGCAAGAGTCACAGTTCCCAGGTGATTAAATCAGTGCCCGAGGAGCAAGACCTGAAGATGGTTGTGCTTTGCTTCCTCCCCTCAAGCTCCCTGGAGCTGGATTTTGGATTCAGGTTCTTAAGTCACAGTCTCCAGTGTGGGTGAAGCCTGACTTTCCATCCTGCTGTGCCAGGCCCTTTGGACCTCTGCCAGGATCCTCACCTACTTGGCCATTTGGCCCAATATTACAGGCAGCTCCAGGAGGCTCCTGGTCACTTGGAGTGATGAGTACAATGAAAAGGATATCAAGAGCTAACATTTCTACAGCGCTTTAATGTTCGTAAAGCACTTCATAAAGATGATCTCATTTGGTCCTCACAACAGCCTTGGAAGGGAGGTGCTTTTATTATCCCCATTTTTTACAAATGAGGAAACTGAGGCAGGAAGTGGTTAGACTTTTCCTGCTTTTTTTTTTCTGTTGTTCAGTTGTTTTTCAGTCCTATTCAACTCTTCATGACCCCATTTGGGGTTTTCTTGGCAGAGATACTGGAGGGGTTTGCCATTTTCTTCCAGATCATTTTATAGATGAGGAAACAGAGGCACACAGGGCAAAGTGACTTGCCCAGGGTCACACAACCAGTAAGTGTCTGAAGCTGGATTTGCACTCAGGAAGTTGAGTCTTCCTGACTCCGAGTCTTGTCCTCTACCCACTGCACCACCTAGCTGCCTTCCTGGGGTCACATATGAACAAGTATGTGAAGTCAGATTTGAACTGAAGTGCCACTCATGTCCGGTCCAATGTGCTAACCACTGCACACCTAGCTGCCTCTAGGGCTACTTGAGGGGCTGGAGTTCTGCCTCATGACCCACTTGGGCCGCAAGTCCTCTCTCCTCATGGTTTGCACTTTGCACAATAGGTCTGGGGCTGGAAGGGGCCCAGCCATCATCCCATCCAGTGACCCTTTGTATAGGGGAGAAATCTGAGGCCCAGAGAAGCAACTTAAGCAAGCATAAAAGGCAGGATACCTGCCAGGTCCCCTCTCTGTGCACTTTCAGCTCCCTTTTCCCAACGGGTGGATCAGTGGTGAGGTAATTCTGGCAGGAGATATTGGACTCCTGGATAAATATTTGGGAGGAGCACTCTTCCACTTTGGAACTGTCATTCCACAATTAACTCGGCTTAAGCGTCTTGAGCTACAATTTCACTTTTGCAACCAATCTCTCCCTAGCACGCACATTTGGCTTCTATCTTAATTTCTGACTTACTTTCAGAGGATTTTGATTTAATAAAAAGGACTTGGAATTTAAATATTCTAAACTATTTCCTATAGGCTGTCTACCTGCTGAGGGACCAAAGGCTCTGTCTCCCTGCTGAGCTGATTCAGAATTTAGATTGTTTTTCCCTAGAATGAGTCTTCAAAAGAGGCTATATTGGCGTCATGAAGAAATTCTGCGAACGGATTAAAACCCCATGTACTGAACCTCTAAGTTTATTTCTTCGTCATTTATGAGGCACCGTCAGACTCAAATTGGCTGTTGTTTTCAGGATTCATTTCTTGGCCTGTAGCCTCATCCAAGACGATATGGAGCTGTGGTCTCTTGGGGAATTCACATCAAACCCTGGTTCATAATTTATGTAATGACATATACTTGGACACTGATTAGCCACCTTATCAGCTCGGTAATAATGGCAGCATAGCCTCTAGTTTATCATGCATTTATCTGAAGTCATCCTGAATAATATCACAAGATTGTAAAGTAATCATTAGGCAGTACAATGTGTGAGGCTGCTATGCCCGCCCATCAGTGTCAGAGGCCTGTCGGGGTTCAGACGGCTTAATTTGCTCACTTGTTACACATTTACAAAATTGGAGTCAACACTGGGCTTGAGAAGGAGAATCCTGGAGAGGATACTGCCCCAAATTGTCCTTGTGATGTCAGTGAAAAGTGAAGAGGGATAATTCCTTGTGACAACATCCGTCATCAATCTGGAGCCCAGGCTGGGCTGGAATTGCAGGTACAGTTAAAGCCATGTGTGTGTGTGTGCGTGCATGCACATATGCATGTATGTGTGCATGTGTGCACATGTGAATGTGTATGCGAAGGTGCCATGTGTGCAGTGTATGCATGTGTATACACACGTGCATGTATGTGGATGCATGTATGTGGATGCATGGGTGCACGAGTGTGTGCACGTGTGCAGGTAGAGGTGTGCGTGTATGTGCATGTACACACATGTGCCCACAGATGTGTATGCACACACATGCTCATGTAGAGATATGCTTGTGTGCATGCATGTATGTGCATGCATTGGTGCACGAGTGTGTGCATGTGTGCATGTGCATGGTGTGCATGTGTACACACATGAGGATGCATGTATAGATGTGTGCATGCATGTGTGCAGGTATAGGTGTGCGTGCATGTACGCACATATGTCCACATGTGTGCACAGGTGTGTGTGCATACACACATGCTCATGTAGAGATATGCGTGTGTGCGTGCATGTGTGTGTCTGTGTGTGTGTGTAGCTGTCTCTGTCTCTCTGGATGCAGAGGGTTCGGGGCTGTCCCCAAAGGGATATTGAACAGCGCGTGAGCAGAGCTGTGTCTCGAAGGTTGGGTGATAAGAATGATGATGATCATGATGATGATGGTGATAGCATTACTATATGCTTTAAGGTTTGCAGAACTTTACATGTCGCCTCCTCGGGCCCTCAGAACAACCTCACGAGGTGCGTGCTTGCGATTGCCTGCATTGCACAGAGGAGGACACCGAGGCAGGCGGCAGCCAATTGACGTAAGCGGGGTCAAACAGCTAGAAAGCATCTCAGGCTGGGTCTGAATGCGGGTCTTCCCAATTCCAAGTTCAGCATTCCGTCCATTGTGCCTCTCAGCTGCCTCATAAGACGGCAGGCATGACCGGTTTTGCACAGAGTGAGTTGTTCAGTGAGAACGATTGCTTAAGACTGTGATCACAGCAGGGCGTGTCTAAACAAGCCCAAATGGGGTAAAGGCCTGGGTGCAGAAGACAGGGGGCAGCAAACTCAGAGAGGCCAAAGTGTGGGTCAGGGGATAGGGGTGCACCCAACCCCTCTTGGGTAGAGTGCCTGAGACAGCCCGATCCCTTCGGGGACTCAGCCGTCATTTTGGGGATCACTTGGGGAAGTCATTGTAGGTCAGTCACAGAGAAATCAGGAGACGCCGTTCCCGCCTGCAGGAGCCCGGGCTTCCTGGCTCGACTGTTCTACTGAACTCTTGGGTAGCAGCGTGGGGTAGTGGACAGAGGACCTACCAGAAGCTGTGCTCTGCAGTGACCTCGGTGAGTGAATGAGGACAGACCTTTCAATTCCCAGGGCCTCAAGCTCCTCATTTATAGAATGGGGGTAGGGAAAGATTAGATTGGGTGACCTGCAGTGGCCCCTGGGGCTCTGGATTTAAAAATATTTTTGTAATTTATTGTTACTTCAGCCTCCTACCTTGTCTCCCTGTTTTAAATCTCCCCCCTCATTAGCCCATCCCCCATGCAGCCAAAGTGATTTTCCTAAAACACAAGTCTGACTATCACTCTCTTACTCAGAATCTCCTTTGGCTCCCACCGTCCCTGGAGTCGAATGCAAACTGTCACTTTTGGAAGTTGGAGTCCTTCACCACCCAGCCCCTTCCTTCCTTTCCAGCCCTGAAATGCTGCTCACACTCCAGACTCCAGCCACACTGCACCCCTTCTTGCATCTCAGTGCCTCCCAGAAGGCAACTCCTCCCCTCCTCCCCTCCTCCTCCTCCTCCCCTTCCTCCTCCTCCCTCCTCCTCCCCTTCCTCCTCCTCCTCCCCTTCCTCCTCCTCCTCCTCCTCTTCCTTCTCCTCCTCTTCTTCCTCTTCCTCCCCCTCCTCCTTTTCCTCCTCCCTTTCACCTCTTTATTGTTCAAAGCTCAGCTGCCGTTGCCTCGCCTACATAACAGAAGCCTTTCTTGGTCCTCTCCACAGATGCCAGTGGCCCTGAAGTTATTTTAAATTTACAATACATTGTAACCTTAAGGAGTTATCCTTCCTATGGGAACTGGAGTTAATAAGGGCTTAGGCACGACTTTGCCTGATTGGCTCCTTGTCCCCAAAGCTCCCTCAAGCTGACCAGTCAGACACTCACTGGCCTTGCCCAAGGAGGGTTGGGGGAGGGGCAGGGGAGAGCCAGGGACGCCCTTCCCACCATTTCCCAAGCAGCATGGAAATTCAGTTCAATTGATCAAGGATTTGTGAAGCTCTCCTTTGTGGTGGAGGCTGTGGCTGAAAAAGACAAAGACAAATGTGACTGCCCTCAAGGAGTTTATATTCCCCATGTTCGGAAGTTATCTTTTATTTCTGAATTTTCTTTTTCATTCTGCATCATCAACATTCATGACCATTTCAGCACACAAAAGAACAAAGGAGAATTGCACAGGAAACCAGCACTTGCTGCATTTTTAAAGCATCCACTGAATTTAGTAGTAACAAAGTTGCCCTGTTTATTTGCATCTTTCACTGCTCTTTTTCCTTTTGTGTATTTATTCAAAAATTTCTCTGAGAAACAGCCCCATAGAAGGATTCTGAGGCAAGAGGCAGAAAATGAACAAGGTCTGGGCCCTCTCGAAGATGCCGGGGGCCACACACTAGAGGAGGGGGACCCTGGACTCAGACTCTCAAAGCCAAAGAAACCATGTGTACAAAGGGCGCTCACGGATGATGGTCCGGTTTACGATTCCTTTCATCGTGGCTGCCCCGAAGCCCTCTCTGTGTTGGTAAGTGTGACTAGATGCTTGTTTGGGTTTGGTTTTCCCCCTTTCCATCTTTAAAAATCTTCACAGCAGAAACCCCCAACCTTTTCCCATCATCACTGAAATGTTTTTCTTCTGTTGCTCAGTTTCCTGCCCCTCCCTACGAGGGTAACAGCCAAGTCAGAGGGATCATTAGACACACAGGAACTGGGAACCAGCTCACCGCGCCCAAGCTCTGCCCTGTACGCTTTGTTTAAGGTCTTTTTTTTTTTTTCTGGCATGGTACAGCAGAGGATGTTGGCTGTCCCATGATAATGCAGTGCATGTCATAACGCTCACTTCTGACAGCCTTTGAACATTAAGGCATGTTACTCTATTCACAAGGAACTTTAATGCCCAAATATGCAAAGGGCAAAGTGCAAGACTGTTCTACCAAAGATGCACCATGGTAGCTTCCTAAAAGATCTGGATGCGAGCTTTAGGAACTACAGCAATTTAAAACTGAAGACTCAAAGGATAAGAACACGAGTCTGTATTGGAGCGCCACAGCGATCTTTATTTGGTCAAGTTAGTCTGTCAAGGAATTTCGTCAATGCTTGCTAGGAGTGAGGCATTGTGCTATGTGCTGAGAGTGCAAAGAAAAAAACCGTGACTTAATTGTTTCTTTTTTTAATCAATGACTGAGATAAAGGAGCTGCTAATAAGTTCATTCAATTTCCAGATAGCATAGAGGTGAAGGAGAGAGATAATAACAACAGCCATCATAACAATTGCTAGCCCTTAGGTGACACTTTAAGGTTTGTGAAACACACTATAAACATCTGATCTGATCTTCACAACAGCCCTGAGGAGGTGCGTTTATTATCCTCCTTTTACAGTTGAGGAAACTGAGGCAAGCAGCGGTTAAGTGACTTGCCCAGGGTCACACAGCTAGTAAATGTCTGAGGCCTGATAGCAGAGGGAAGATTCAAAAAGATCTTGGCAAGTTAGAAGTTTGGGCTGGCTCTAAAAAGGTGGATTTTACCATTCAAGGCTTGTAGTTGGGTTCTAGAAGTCAACTTCCTAAGCATCAGCGAGGACAGATATGGTGAGAGAGCAGTCTATCTGATCACGTTCTGGGAGTTTCAGGGTTAGGGGGCGCCGTAGCGCATAGAGCTCCAGGCTTGGAATTAGAAAGATCCATCTTCCTGAGTTCAAATCCAGCCTTGGACACTTACTGGCTATGGGACCCTAAGCAAGTCCCTTCATCCTGTGTGCCTCAGTTTCCTCATCTGTAAAATGAGCAGGAGAAGGAAATGGCAAACCACTCCAGTATCTTTGCCATGAAAACCACAAATAGGATCATGAAGAGTAGGACACAGCTAGAAAGACTGAGCAGCATTGCTTCACTTGTATCAATAGTGTGATATGTCTGTCGAGAAAGCCACTGTGACCTTGGATGCACCAAGGGTCGTAGAGAGTCCAGGAAGAAGTGGTGAGGGGCCTTCTGGGCTCTGCCTTGGTCAGACCATACCTGCATAACTGTGTTCGTTTCTGGTTAACTCAGTTCAAGAAGTACATTGCTAAGGGCGAAGGGTCTCGTGTTCAGTCCGTAGGAAGGACAGTTGAAAGAACTGCTGAAGGGTAAGCAGAGAAGACTCCTGGGAGATGTTAAGGTCTTCAAGTGTTTGAAGGGCTGTCATCAGGAGGGGGGATTAGCCTCGTTCAGTTTAGCCCCAAAGGGCAGAACCAGGAAGGAGGGTGGACACTGCCAAGGGACCAATATGGGCATGGTGCCAGGATAAACCTTCTCAGTGAGAGAGCTTCAGAAGCCAAATGGGCTTATTTCAAGGTTGGAAATTAACAATCAAGGGCTTGATGAACTCTCTTGGACAAGTCTGGCCCCTGAAGTGCCTTCTGGCTGAGCCAACGATAGACAAGGACAGATCAAGGGAGAGTCTGGGACTTGCATGGAACTTCCTGACCTGCAAGACTCTTCCATGGCCCTCTCCTATCAGACACTCTCATGACATTGTTATTTCTTATATCCATCCTTCCCCTTCCCCCCCAAAGGCTACAATTAAGCGTGGAAATACATGTGTATGTGTGTGTGTGTATACATGTGTATCTATACACACATACATACAGACACACATACACATAAACATACCCATAAATGTTATATATATATATTTTATGTATATATATATCCATAAACATACACATATATACTCAAATGCATATACATAAGACCATACTATGCTTATTTCCACTTGTCCTCTGCTTCTCTGAAGGTGGACAGCATCTTCCTTCATAAGTCCAACTCTTTCCACATTTTTCTAGATCCACCAGCTAGTCATTTCCTATACTACAATAATATTTTGACCCAATCACTTTCTGTCTGGGAGATTGCCTATGAGAGTTTCTCCCCCAATTTTCTGCATTCCCTCTATTTTTGGCTATATAGGTTTTATTCATACAGGAACATTTTAATTGAAAATAATCCAAATTACGCATTTTACACTTCAACACTGCTTTCCCCCTGTAATATAGTGTGAGGTCTGCTATTGCTGAATCCAGTTCCTTTACTGCTTTTCCTTCTGGCTTTCTTGAAGTTCCTGACTCTCTGCTCTTCCAGATGAATCCTGTTATTATTTTTTTTTCTGATTCAGTAAGATAATTTTTGGTACCTTAATTGGGATGGCATTATGTAAATAAATTAGTTAGATGAAATTGTCATTTAAAAATTATATTAGCTTTACCTACTCATGCACCATAAATATGACTTCAGTTATTTAGATTTAACTTTGTGTAAAAGGTGTTTTGTGTTTATATTAGTATAGGTCTTGTGACTGTTTTGGCAGGTATACTGTCATTTGTTCATACTGTCTAATTATTTTATATGGTCTAAAACTATTGATTATCAGACACTCTCCATTACCCGAGATGGTAGGAGGTGAGGTTTGCCCTCCCCATTATATACACAGGGAAATTGTGCCTAGAGGTGGGAGGGATTACGTACCTTGTCCAAGGACATGTGGGTAGTGGTGTGACCAGGTCATGTTCCAGATGCCCCTCGATGTCCTATAGCTTAAACAGCAAACTCTTTACCTGGCTTGGCATTGAAAGCGCTGTGCTTTCTGGCCCCTGCTGGCATCCCCAGGGCTTGTTGTAAATGACTTTTCTTCACGAGTTCTACAGCTCAACCTGACTAGCCCATGTCCTGTTTCCCACACCCACCATTTCCTCTCCTGCTTCCCTGCTCATGCCTAGTCCATCCCCCAGACCCGGAATGTCCTCACTTCCATCTGCCTTGTAGAACACTGCTAGGTGTGAGCATCCCCTCTCAAGGCTGAGGCCTGTATTGATCCTCCCATTTGCCAGTGCTATCCTTTTTGGAAATTAATTAGCATTCACTTGGTGTCTAGTTAAAGTTACCACTATGGGTTCGTGTTGTTTCTTTCAAGCAGGGAGGGCTTCGTTTTTGTCTTTATGTACACAGGGCCTGGCACAGAGTAGGTACCTAACAAACGCTTGCCTGGTAAATGAATGGACTCCACCTGAAAGAGCCCCACCGTCAGCCATGTGTAAATCCCAAAATGCACAAATCATTTCTTAAGGAAGGATTTTTATCATCTATATTCTTTGCTTTTGCATAGTCTATTTTAAAACTTTTCAAAAACGATCTTCCCTTGCCTGTGTAATGATCAGCAAACTAAAAAATCCCAAGCCCCCCAACCCCAGCCACTTCAATCCGCACGACTTCATGCCATAGACTAGTAACCTCTAGCAATCATAAAGCTGGGAAAAGGTGATTCACAAACATTTCATTTTGTTTTTACAACAACCCTAGGCAGGAATTACTGTTATTATTCCCATTTCACAAAGGAAGAAACTGAGGCAGGCAGACATTCAAGTGCCTTGTCCAGGGACGTAGGGCTAGTTAGTATGCTTCCAGATCTGAGGTCCAGTGTGAATCCCCTGGACTACCTCACCACTCACCATAGCCTTTAGGGCCTGACTTGTGTTTTTGTCCTATAGTAAGAATACTTGAGGGCAGCTGGGGGTGTCATAGTGCACAGAGCACCAGGCCTGGAATCAGGATGACTTATCTTCCTGAGTTCAAATGAGGCCTCAGACACTTACCAGCTGTGTGACGCTGGGCAAGTCACTTTGCCCTATTCGCCTCAGTTTCCTCATCTGCAAAATGAGCTGGAGAAGGAAATGGCCAACCACTTCAGTGTCTTTGCCAAGAAGACTCCCAATAGGGTCATGGACAGTCTACTGTGACTGAAATGGTTGAACAGCAGAAGAGTGCTTGGTGCTGAGACCCAGATCCAGACTCTATTTGGGTGGGAATTTCCCAAAGAGTGATGAGCATCATGGCCTGCCCAGTACACATGTGCCACTTGTGGTGTGGACTTGATGGGACCCATTTTATTGATGAGACTCTGAGAAAGCCAATCACCATTCTGCCTCCTCCATCTCCCAAAGGCAAATGGGGTCTTTTCTGCTACATTTATTGCTGTAATTAACAAATGGTTGTTGAAGTGGATTGTAGGCCCTTTAGAGAGGGGAAAAAAGGACTTTGCCCCAAGTGCCTTGATTTCAGAAACAATAAGCATTGATTAAGCACCTAAAGTATGCCAGGCACTGTGCTAAGCACTTCACAAATCTTATCTCATTATGCTCACAGAAACCCTGGGAGGGAGGTGCTATGATTACCCCCATTTTAGAGGTGAGGAAACAGAGACAGACATGTTTAAGTGTCTTGGCCAGGATCACCCGGCTAATAAGTGTTTGAGGTTGCATTTGAACTCAGGTCTTCCTGACTCCAGGCCCAGTGCTATTGCACCACCTCATCTAGTAAGGTATCAACTGGTTTGTCAAAGATCTTAAAAAATAAAAAGAAGAAGAAAAGAAAAGAAATCATGCTGTGCTCCCTGTAGAGAATACAATCTCCCCACCAACTAGCCCCCAAAGCCTCATCCAACAGAATTTGTCTTATGCAAATCTGAGCCTGGACTTCACTGTTCCAAAGTTGAAATATCTCCACTGAAGGAGATCTAGTATTTTCAGTTAAATTCGTTGCAACAATTACTCAATTAGTGCCTACTATGTGCAAAGTACCATGCTAGATCCTGTCCCCAGAGAAGTTGAGTCTAGGTGGCGGGAGGAGGTGGGGGAGGCGCCTCATGGGTACAAAAGGCAGAGGCTGAAAGTCATGACAGCTCAGCCTGGACAGATCAAGTGTATGTGGATTTTGGTATTTTTGGCTTCTCCTTTGTTGTTGGTAATTGCCAAGCCGGCTTTCCTGGCTCCAAAGGTAAAGTTGACATGGCACCAAGGAATATAAAGGGTTTATAGCTACTTAGGGGGTGGGGAACAGATTAAGGCTGTGTAGACATGCAATTTGAATAATACAGGGAAAAAATGAAAGGTTAATAAAAGCTAGTGGACTTTATCCTTGTAAGTTAAAGATAATTACATAATGAATATGTCCCTTCAAAAATAAAAGACATTTTCTTTATCTTGGAAATAAATTTATATTGCCAATGAAAAATGAACCTCTAGACTCTCACAATGGCTGTGAGCCTGAAACTAAGGATGTTTGAAAAGATGTTGGACGGCGGAAGAATTTGTCTGCCCCCAGGACTGCCTTAGTGTTTGTTCTCCCACTGGAACGCCAACAACCCTTCCCGTTCTGCCATGGACATGGGGCGCCTCATACAGATAGCTTGTGGCTCAACCTGGGCTGTGCAGCCCTCATTAGGTTCTGTCCCGGGAGAAACATGTGATCACTGAAAGGAAGCAGAGGCACAGCTAAGCCATCCTCAAAAACCAGAGCTGGCTCTGTTGGCTCTTTCCTTCCCTGGCCGTTCATCATGCAGATTGCCCTAAGTGGTCCTGGGAAAATCATGCTCGGATATTTGTTTCCCCATTTTACATGCTCCACTGACAAAGGAAATGGTAAATATTTAAAGCTCAAAGCTCTTTCCATTTCCTCTTCAAAGACCTACCCAAAGTCTCTCTGGTCGACATGGTATCCCAGCTTTGAAAGTCATTAATCACTCTTTGGGCCATATTTCATTGTTTGGGACTGTCCGGCTGCTCCCACTTTCCATGGAAGAGTATTGAGGCGTTTGGTTCTTTGTTCGCCACCTGACGCCCTGGGTGCGAACCTGGGTCTGTGAAGAGCATTGGGTAACAAGGCTCCTCGTTTTCATTTTCACATGTTCAAGTCAGATTCCAAAGTAATGCATGTAACATTCAAAAGTCAAGGACAAAAAGGAAAATGTGCATTTCCCCTCTAATTTGGAAGGGGCATGGTTGGAGATAGCATCCCAGGTGGAATGATTGTGTTGGTGCTGTTTCCAAATCTGCATTAAACTATCAGTACATAATATTCTCTCTCTCTCTGTCTCTCTGTCTCTGTCTCTGTCTCTCTCTCTCTCTCTCTCTCTCTCTCTCTCTCTCTCTCTCTCTCTCTCTCTTCTCTCTTTGTCTGTTTTTGTCTGTCTTTCTCTGTCTCTGTGTCTGTGTCTCTCTCTGTCTCTGTCTTTGTCTCTTTCTGTCTGTCTCTCTATGTCTCTCTGTCTCTGCCTGTTCCCCCTCTTTCTCTGTCTTTGTCTTTCTGTCTCTGTCTCTTTTTGTCTGTCTGTGTCTCTGTGCCTCTGCCTCCCTGCCTGCCTGTCTGTCTGTCTGTCTGTCTGTCTGTCTCTTTCTCTCTTGGTCCTTTACCACCACTACCCTCTAAGGAGTAGACTGTAGTATCTCTGGGCTATTAAAAAAAAAGACTTTTTATTTATTTTTTATTAACAAGCATTTGTTTTCTTTCTTTCTTCCCCACACACTTTCATTAAGAAAAGAAAACAAAACCCTTGTAATTAATGTGAGTACTCAAGCAAAACAGCTTCTGGCATTAACCCCGTTTAAAACTGTGTGATTTGGGTAACAAGAAAAAAAAACAATGTTGCAAACCTAACTAGCTAAAAGGTAAGCATTACCTAGTGTAGACAACTCAGTGATTTTGCTTGGAACTTTGAATGTCATTAAACATCAGGTCTTGATGTCCCCGAATAGAAGCCATTGCTAAATCTCCTTTTGGATCATGAGAACTCCCGTCCCGGGAGAGGATGACAGCCTGGCTTGAGGACTCTCACCAGTGCATGAAGCTGGGCTGAAAAACAGGTCTCTCCTAGACACTTTTGTCCCCCCCCACCCCGACCTGGCCCACAGAATACCTTTGCCACTTCACGATTTCCACACAACATGTGTGTATTTCTGTATTCATCCACATTGCCCCATGCATGTATAGCTGTATACATGTGCTATTCCCTCCCTGATCCGAGCCTTTGGGATCCTCTCACTGTTTGTTTTTATCTTGTTTCCCACTCTGCCCAGTTCTAAAGGGGGCTTCATTCACAGAACGCCCTCCCAATTTACCATATTCTGTTCCAGCATCCCTGTCTTTCAGCCAAACAAATGCCCGCCCTGTCTCCACACCCATGACAAATCTGCCGGGAAAGGACTCGTTGATATGCCTTTTTTTTTTTTTATTACTGCAGCTGCCTTTTTTTTTTCTACTCAAAATAAAAGAAAATCACAGGATCCTTAAAATAATGGCTGACAGCAGGTAGTTACGGAGAAATGCATGTCCCCGGCTCGCCACTTTGTAGCACCCAGCCTGATGGCAGATTAGAGGCTGGGATGTGCAGCTTGGTGACA